>NC_135499.1:149418680-149718680 GCF_052857255.1 Amblyomma americanum | reverse complement strand
GATAAGTAAAATGTTTTTGCAACGTCACATCCCGCAGAAACCGCACACAAAAAGGCAGCACGTTAAAAAAAGAAGTAAATTGAAACCATGCGAACAGAATCGCTCGTAAGTATGAAATTAGCGCTCTATGAAACTTGTAGCTTTATCTAATCGAAATAATTACTATATTAATTTCTAATTAGATAATCGAAGTTCCTGCCATGCCAGCTGTCGCGGCTCCCTCATGTCTGCACGCACCGCCTTTCATGTGTATGTCCGGTGTCTCTCGAACGTCCTCAAATCTCGGATTTCATTCTGCCAACCTGGCGTATTTCTTTACAACAAATAGTTGCCTTCATAACAGTTCTTAATCATTTTTACAGGCACCCGGTCTGGGCAACAGATTTTCAATTTCACGCTCCCCGTCCCAAACGCTTCCCACATCACTCCGAGGAGGAACCCTCAGTGAAGGGCCTATTATCCCCCGCCAATCACGAACGCTTTGCGCAGACGAAGAGCAGACCTCTAGTCGAAACGTTGGTTAAGCACACTGCGGCTCGGCTCACACTTCAACGCCTGTTCATTTCGTTTTCTGCAGTCATAAAACACAACGAAAGAGGAAGAAATTTGCGAACTTATGTCTGGTCAATTTACTTTGTGAATTAAACATTTTTCACACTCACTGTTTTTGAGCAGTGTTCAGCCACATTCTAAAATGTGGTCCGTGCCAGGTGTCAAAACCTTGAAGAATGAAACTGCTTTTTTACGTTTTTTATGTTCGACTGTTGAACAAATGCTGGAGAATTCCAGGTTGATACCACTGCTCCTGCAGTAAGGTCTTCTAGCACGCGCTGATATTTGTTTCTGCGATATTCAGCTATATGCAGTAGGGTTGAACGAGGTTTCACTCTTTTTTAAAAGCGATTTCGGCGAAACATCAGAACTTTACCAACTCCAAGTTTCTCTGATATCGCTGCCTTGAGGGTCTGAACACGTCAGGAGCCGCACAGCTACCCTATGGTGGGAGGGTTAGGCCGAGTGTAGTCGTGTCTAAAGCAGCACCAACAGTCACATGTCAGTTGCAGCGTTCAACGCCTCCGAACGGCCAAAGTGAGAACACTCACGTGGCTTCATGCTCAACAATAAGCGATTGAGTGAGAAAAGAAAAAATAACATGAGCGTTTGAATGTTTTTTTTTTCTTACCGAAACGCTCACACGTGTACACAAAAAGACAAACATGCAGTTAAAGCCTGTCTCAGGCGCAGTCCTTCTTTGCGGCGTAGACTGGCGCTTCAAATGTAAACACTTCGGACGCATTTACATTCGACACATTGCAGACTTTCAACAGTCTTGTTTGCCAAAGGCGTTGAGACCCCTTTATACACCAACTTGAGGCGTGACACTGAAAATATTCCGAGTGTCTTTTCGAAATTCAAACCCGCTTACAGAAAAAGAAGAAATAGGAAAGAAGAAACGACAGTTATCAACGGGTGTCCCCAGGGCAGTGTACCCGGGTAAACAAACAGTGCACCCCGATGGACGTGCCTATACGAAGTGCTGCGCAGCAAGCTAAAGCAGAGACCGAGGCAAGCAATGAACGGCGCGGCACAGCTCAGCGTCTTTCCAAACCGATGATCTGGGTGCGGACGCGCTGGCCACTAGGCGCTAGGACTGTGTGCGTTTATTAAGCTTCGGTGCAAAGGTTCCCGCCCGTAGGCCGCGTTCAGTCTGCGTTGTCGCCCGGGGCGTGAAGGAGGGGCGGTCCTTACGAAAACACTCGATATCTAACTTTGTGGAGCTTCTCTGCGCACAAGTATACATAAAGGTCCACCAGCGAGCGGCGCGTGCCTCGACTCCTGACCATTGGCTAACTCGTTCTTTAGGCGCCCGTCCTACGCTCACGGATGCGGCAGAAACGAAGAATGAAAAGGCAGAAAAACTGCCGAGGTCTGCGAAAGGAGTCTTTACAACGCATGCAGCACTCGCGAAGAGAGAGGAAAAGGGCACGGGCGGGTGTGCGGTAGTCTGACTAAAAGTCAACAAAGAGAAGAAAAGGAGGAAGGATACGCTGAACCCAAAAGCGCGGCTTAGCTTAGAGAAGCTGTTCACTTCAGACAGAAGTGGAAACGGTGGGATAGAAGCTGTTCTGAACAGCAGCGAAGGCTAGCCCCCGGCGACAAGTTCGAAAGACGAGACGAAATTGAGAGTATTTGCGCCTGGGAATGAAAGGTGCGTGCAACATGAGCTTTGAATTGGATTAGACGAGGGAGGATCCCAGGGTGTGGGTTGCGGCTTTTCGTTAGTCTCTTTCCTTGGACTGTCCGTACATTCGCAGACAGAGAGGGGTAAATAGAATTTACTTACAGCCTCAAGTCCAACGTTATAGCAATGTTTCTGTTACAGTTTCTCTCCCAGCATCTCATTAACATGAGAAGTTTGAACCGGCAGTGAGATTTATTCAAGTTGCTTCGTTGGTGGTGCCAGCCTACTATACCAGGATTTCGGGAAGGCGGCATAACGTGTTTTATACTAGATGCCATAGGTGTGTGTGTGTTTATGCGTGTGTGGGAGGGGAGGGCTTTCATGTCGTGCGTGCGTTTAATTCGTATTAACACAATTGGACCACTGCATGTGGCGACGCCTGTTCTAGAATAAAGAGAACGCGAACAGCATAAAATAGCGAAAAATTTCCAGGAAAAAGAGAAAAAGAAATTGAGACAAAATAAGTCAATAAAAAGGTCGAAGAATAGGCATACAACGTTGCATGAATGTTTTGTTTTTTCTTAAGCGGGTCGAGAGGTCTTGATATGAAAACGCGAAATGCGTAGCCTTCAGCTAGCATAGCACGAAATGCGAGAGCTTTCGTAGTTTAACTTCCTGACTCACTCTTGCAGCACTCTAGACACGAGCAGGCCTAAATGGGAGTAAAAAGAGAGTAAGCTGTCCTCTAGCAGAGTTCCTTTTTTACTCCTTTCTGTTTACAGTGTGGAAGCGCATCTGCTCACGAGCGTGTGACCTTGATTGACGCGTAGAGGCTTGTTTAACGTCAGGAATTCATCAAACGTGAGAAAAAAGAATACAGAAGAAGAAAAAGCTCTGAGCATACAGAACAACGAATAGAGACGCCATTCGCTTCAAAACTCAACCACACCGAGGAGCCTGGGAGCAGAAAGATCGAGCTAATAATGAAAAGAAGAAAGAAAAGACAGTAAGAATGAAAGAACGGCACCATACAAAAAGAGCACAAGGATAGAGAAAGAAAGCGGCAGAGAGAGATAGAAAAAAAAAGAAAAAAAGGAAATCGATGTGAGCCCGTACAACGCCTCGTAAGGAACATAGGGGCGCAATCAGGTACACGCGCGCACACGCGAGCTGCACTGAAGCACGCACTGACATAGTAGAAAGTACGAAGCGAATGCGCACTGACACGCATCTTATGCATGCAGAGCGTTTTCCTCGCCACTGCTCGCGCGCGGCGAGAAGCAGAGACCTCAGCGTGCCTCCGCAAGTTCTTCCAAGTTGCGATGGGCAACGCGGGTGCTCCGCACGTGCGACGGCGAGAATGACACGAACGCAGTGACTGCATGACTCTCGCAATCGCAAATTTACATTCTCCCGGACGAGGCTGGAGCTAGTCAAAGGCTGGGGCGAGGCGCAAGAGATTACAGGGGAGCTGTTGTATTTAATTAGCCGGCTCGTTTTGTTGTTCAGGGCTTTGTCTCTGCTACCAGAGTGAAACCAGGGCGACAAACAACGCGTGGAAATGGAGTACACCAGCGAACGTTCGAAACCAATGCTTTACCCGCAATTCTTTTTGCTTTTTTCGCATTGCGGACGCACAAGCTAGAAACTCAAGTTATGGTGTGGTATGATATAAAATATAATGCCACACCACATCATACCATACCATAGCATGATAGCACACCATATAACATAATATGATGCCATGGCATGCCATATCATACTACACCATATGATGCAATACCATACCATACCATACCATACCATACCATACCATACCATACCATACCATACCATACCATACCATACCATACCATACCATACCACACCATATGATGTCACACCATACCTTACTACACGATATGAACCAAAAGAATACCATACAATATCGTACTATATGACGCCATGCCATACCATATGATGCCACACCATATCGCATAATATGATGCCACGGCATACCATACCATACCATACCATACCATAGCATACCATACCATACCATACCATACCATACCATACCATACCATACCATACCATACCATACCATACCATACCATACCATACCATATAACATAATATGATGCCATGGCATGCCATATCATACTACACCATATGATGCAATACCATACCATACCATACCATACCATACCATACCATACCATACCACACCATATGATGTCACACCATACCTTACTACACGATATGAACCAAAAGAATACCATACAATATCGTACTATATGACGCCATGCCATACCATATGATGCCACACCATATCGCATAATATGATGCCACGGCATACCATACCATACCATACCATACCATAGCATACCATACCATACCATACCATACCATACCATACCATACCATATAACATAATATGATGCCATGGCATGCCATATCATACTACACCATATGATGCAATACCATACCATACCATACCATACCATACCATACCATACCATACCACACCATATGATGTCACACCATACCTTACTACACGATATGAACCAAAAGAATACCATACAATATCGTACTATATGACGCCATGCCATACCATATGATGCCACACCATATCGCATAATATGATGCCACGGCATACCATACCATACCATACCATACCATAGCATACCATACCATACCATACCATACCATATAACATAATATGATGCCATGGCATGCCATATCATACTACACCATATGATGCAATACCATACCATACCATACCATACCATACCATACCATACCACACCATATGATGTCACACCATACCTTACTACACGATATGAACCAAAAGAATACCATACAATATCGTACTATATGACGCCATGCCATACCATATGATGCCACACCATATCGCATAATATGATGCCACGGCATACCATACCATACCATACCATAGCATACCATACCATACCATACCATACCATATAACATAATATAATGCCATGGCATGCCATATCATACTACACCATATGATGCAATACCATACCATACCATACCATACCATACCATACCATACCACACCATAGCATAGCATAGCATAGAATAGCATACCATAGCATACCATGCCATGCCATTCCAATCCATACCACATGATGCCATGCCATACCCTATGACACCATACCATAGCATGATGTATTATGACGGACCATACCACTTCATAACGTGTCGTACCGGGCTGTACCCACTAGCCTAAATAGCGTTGTCAAGTAGCCTTTCTTGTGCGAGGGAGCCGATACTCGAGAGCTCGGCTTGGTGTGCAAAATTGTTCTAGCGAGTGCTAATGCGACGGCAACACGAAATGCTTTTTCATCCGTGCGCTACGGGATTCGAAAAAAAAACGAAGGAGACACTTGCTTCACTTGGTTTTTGAACCAACGTCCGGAAAGCCGTGTACTGCGCCTCATAGATGCTTCAGCGCCAATCTGCCGGGCATCGCCCTTGACAGCAACTGTATTGCGGCATCGAAAATCGCACGAAATATGACGTGCGGACCTGTGGATGCCGGCAGTTGGGACGTAGCCGCTTCAGGGCATGACAGAGCCCCGGCGGCCGACGTACACGCAAGGTCTGAAATCTGGCCGCGGGGAGCCACAGACGAACGTGCTCAGACTCACCGCAGACCTCTGCTCCTAGCAGTTAATGTCACTATGTTCGATTTCTGCCCTCTTCTCTGCATTTTGTTATACCCACTACTTTTTCTATTTGGTCCCAGGACCGCTTCGCGTAGTCGCTGTCTGCAGCTTTCGTCCTTACGGCTGTTATATTGAGTCCGACTGGCGTTGCGCTTGCAACATCGCTGCTAAAGAATCATTACGGGCCGTTGGCAGCCGTTTCGGGCACAGCTTAATAGCGCTTGTTAGCAGAAACAGAGATTAATTCGTTAGCTTAGCTGTTGTTGAACGCCCGGTCGACGTGTTGAAAAGGACGGGTTTATAGCTCTGCGAAAATATCAACTACATTGCGCATGCGCCCAGGCTTGTCTGAAAAGGGAAGCTGCAGTCAACTGAACCCCAGTCTTTGCGGCCGCCGTGTCATTGCGCCAGTGTGATATTTACAGGAATTGGTAACGGAAGTCCTTCGCACGCTTCTACGCGCTATCTGAACCATTAGGCGGCGCATTTGTTAAGTGTCACTGCAAATTTGCTCAAGCTTTCATGCAGCGGGTGGACTAAAAGAGTTAAAAAAAAGCATCAACACGAATCGCTTGTGGTTGGTTTTATTGACGCATTAGCCGCCGCGGTGGCTGAGTGGTTATGGCGCTCGGCTGCTGGCCCGAAAGACGCGGGTTCGATCCCGGCCGTGGCGGTCGAATTTCGATGGAGGCGAAATTCTAGAGGCCCGTGTACTGTGCGATGTCAGCGCACGTTAAAGAACCCCAGGTGGTCGAAATTCCCGTAGCCCTTCACTACGGCGTATCTCATAGCCTGAGTTGCTTTGGGACGTTAAACCTCAATAAACCAAACCATAAACTAAACCTTATTGACGCATTAGAGGTGCGAGCCAATTAACAAAAACAATCACGCGAAGTACGTAATAAAACATAGGTGTTGTATCGTAGTAATGATAATTAGCAATGAAACAGTACACGTAGCATACGGCCGAGCCGATCTGTATTCTCCTACTTCGTCGTCTTCTCTACCCCCGTGCGCGCGAGTGCGTGCAGCGCACTTGCCACACTTCATCTTTATCACAATAAGCAGGTATAGACATCGCACATGCGCTAATCTTTTCTTAGTACTGATTCGCAAATCGCTTCTCAAGAGTCTCATAAACCGCTGGAAAACTGTTCGAAGTGTAGCCCAACCCACAGCCGACATTGCACTCGAATGTCTGGATTGACGCTGATAAAGAGTTAGATCTAGCTGCGCTATAATTCTTGGTTTCCGCATCTTTTTGTTCTGCACAGTATCTGTGCTGCGAACGAAAGGGATTGCTTGTTTCTTTGCCGTTCTTCATGCGTACTACACTGCTTTTACGGCACAAGTTTGCGCACAGCAGTCATTGCTGTGTCTGTTATTCGGAAGAAACAAAAACTGAAGTATTTTACAGCGAAGAACTCACGTTTTATTTTTTTACCGATGATTATATTTGGTTTATACCTACCCACATTGGGAATGTCTATTGAAGAAAAGAAAACAGGAAAAAAATGAGCGTAATAAGCATTTTGGCCCGCTATGACTTTGCGGAGGATTTACTTCGCGTGAGAACAACCACAATGAAAGGAACACAGTTCATTTTCTTCCCGCGGAAAAAAATGCCGTAACCCCAGTCTCCACGAATCAGAAACAAAAGGCAAGCTCTACAACGAAGGCCGGCGCACTGTCTGGTGTAGGAATCGCACTATAATGAGGATGTAGGTTTTAGCTAATCTTCTTTCTTTTTGTTAAATCGTATAGAGAGATGGAAAGAAAGAGAGGCGAACTTTTATTACAGTTTTGAATCGAGGGGGATCTTTTGATTTAAGGAGTCCAGTGCTTCCGGCAGCTTCTCGCATCTGTTAAGTTGTGCGCACGGTCTTCACGCTTACAATTAAAACAACCAGTTTTCTTATCACCAGTGAAACATTGTTCTCGGAACTCTTTGAAAAACCGTAACTCATTCTTATAGACTCGCTTCATTGTCCTCTATCTAGAGCGGCGCAAAGTGGCCATTAAATTTAGAGCGTTGGACGGCTAGCCGAGAACGGCTGACACATATCGCCCTAGATCAGGTGTCCTATTATGTACCGTGTCCTACAATTAATGCGTACTTAATGAGATGCCCTGAAAAATAAACATCCTCTCAGTGGTGCCCTCAAAATCATTGGTCGTGATTTCACTCTTTCGTCTTTGTAGTTTCGCGTTCTCTCCTGGTAAGGACATCAGTTGGAGAGGAAGACAAGGAGGGAAAGGCGGATATGCTGTGAGACAAATTGGTTGGAATGAGTGGATCCATAACCATGTGTCAGACTGATGTTATTCCGTTATTTACAGCTTCTGACACATTTGTGTCCCATTAGGTGGTGTTTGTGCTCATAAAGACATTAACGTGCTGTGGCAGATCATGAGGTCGAGCTTGCAAGTTGTCTGCAGTTCAAAGGTATTCGATCAGTCCAGAGCCAGCTGAAGTGTGACAACTCAAAAAGGGGTGGCAACAACGAAGTGGTAACACCGTGACTATAAGTTTAAGATCGCCAATGAGTTTTCCAGTCTCTCGTTTGCAATATGGAATAAGTACGCCTGCAGTCAGCCTGCAGGTTCTCAGCATGTTAGTCGCGATGGCAGTGCGTTAAATACCTAGCGTCTTTCTCACATGTTCTTCCGCTGCCACAAAAAGAAGAATCTTTCGTTGCTGTTTCCCCCTGTGTTGAAGTGGTTTTATTAATTGTTATCCTTAGAATCAAGACTCATTTCTTAAATTATATTTTTTTTCTCTCCAGCGGCTGAAGCAATCGTTGTCGAATGCATGATCCATGACCTACAAAAATTCAGTCCTTCCGAAGATCGGGAGACGCATATGTTGAGAAGGCGTCTCAATGCAAAAAAAAAACAGCACCGGGTTTCCATCAATTTTGATTAGTTTTCTGTTTCTGCGTTTCGATAAATATGACCACGCTCATTCACTTGTGCTAGCTGCTTCGTAGCATGGGTTTACAAAACATAGCCGCAGGGCGATTGCAGTTGTAATTTTACTCTATGTTATCAACGGCGCCGAGTGCTATTGCAAAATCTATGCATATAAAGTGCCTACAGTCAGAGAATTCTTTACCTCCTAATATTTTCGCTCCAATCGGTTATTTCAACACAGGACGGCGTGCTGCACGACCGACCTTTACCCATCTCGCGTGTAATGAACCAACACAGCAAGCGGCATGCAAGAGCGGACACATTTGGCTCGCAGCCACTTAGCAGCAAGGTTCCCGCTGGCGTATTTACAAAACGTACTTGGCTTAACGGCAGACTACAGCGATATCTGAGGGAGCCAGCAAGCCACACGTACGTCGGCAGACGCACTTAATATCGCACAATGCCTTTCGGCACCGCAGTGCTGTTGCACAACATTCGAAGCGATGACAGTATAGAGGACGCTTTAGCTCGGGCTGCAATTTTTCCTTTGGTCGCAATTAAACATGGGTATACGCTCAGGAGGACACCCTCACCCTCACCTCATGAGGACTTCAATCGGTAACAGAGGGCAAGATAGAATTAGTGCACAAAAATGGTGAGGGCGAGGGTGAAGTAGAGCAGAGGTGATGAGGTAAGGGAGAAAGGTATGGACGGGTTGGGGGTGAGGGAGTGTCACAGAGTTCATGCCTATCTTGGCTTAAGTTTCCCGTCTGGGTAGCAGTTGATTGCAAAGCACGCATGGACACAGGGAGAACGACTAAATTAAGAGCTAAACAAGAACTGTAGTTAAAGGGCAGGGGTATAAACGCCTTTTTTGGACGACCTTTCTGTTCCATCCACCTCGTGGATGGTCCTCCTTATGTCGTTCCCGCCCCCCTCCTCCTTCTAGACTCCCCGCCTTCTTATTGACGCCTGGCTGCTGCTGCTTCTACACATGCGGTCGACAAGGGTTACCGCACAGCTGCATAGTGGCGGCTGTTTCAAAGAAGGTGCTTGGTAGCTTGGGAGCTTGGTGTGTAACCGCTCGGCACCTGCTGATTCGGAGGGTCAGGGCTCTCGCATTCATTCGTCCAGAGTACAGAGGCTGTTTTATGAGTTGGGGCTCCCATTTCGTCATCGCTGCTTTTCTGTTTTCAAGCAAAGGGCATAGGAACTCTACACCGGACTTAATCTCGATCGCCTTGAACAGTTGATGAATTGGAGCGCATTCTATGGGATGGAAATGTTCTGGAGAGCTAAAAACTCAAATTTGATTGTATGCTTTATGTTACTGCGCATGAAAACAGAATTTGGCTCGAATGAGTTGCAATGTACAGTTGCGGACAAATGTAAACGGAGCACCCTATTGCCTTCTTACATTTTTCACGCCCTGCCTGTTCTGGTATGTGCATGTTTGTAGGCGGAGATTGTGCACTTTTGCATGGGCGAACAGTATTTCATCATTTCTGATAGGGAAGGCGTAATTACACTTAGAACGGGATAGATTGCTCTGTCTGTGTTAAAAACAGCCTACGTATCCCCCAACTGGTCGACCAATTTTCGATCAAGGCAGGCGCTTCTTCAGCGCGAGCCGTTTCGATCGGCGTCAAAGACTTGCTTTACTGTATCCCTCAAGAGGAGTAGCTTATGGCTTCCAAGAGACAACTAAAGTGAGAGTAAGGCCGCACAGCGCCGGTTTTTGAGTCAGCGCGTTCTTTGAGTTACTAAACTTTTCGCTTCATTCTATATTCTTTGTTTGGGAAGACACCATATTCGTTCAGAGAAATGGAATATGTATGGTGTCCTGCGTTCCCACAGTTCTCTGTTACCTGCTTCTTATATTTAAGAACCATCGTGACCCATGAATTTCCTTTAAAACACTCTATCAAATTTATTGACCGAAGGTTGGTTTTTCATTCCGGCTCTGCTTGCGGGGCCTACAGATCAAGACAGACGAAGCTTTTCTATCGTACCATTCGGATAGCTCACTCGAAACTACGGAAACGAAGCACTGTCAAAATGTGATTCCTGAATCTCGTAAGCAGATCCTGTATCCACTCCATGCAGTCGACCTTCAGTCAACAGTTTTAGCGACTCGTCGCCTCCCGGTTCCCTCCTGAATATATAAAAGCCGTGGCAGGACACATAAAAGAGCAGTCAAAGAAGCAGCTAGCTTGCATGGACCCGTCTCAGGCCGCTGTGCCGAAAAAAAGAGAGGAAAAAAGAATGCGCACAGCTATTCTTTATTACCACACTTCCTCTCGCCACCTAAAAAGAATCGGGCAACGTGCCAACGTGGACACGATGTTCTCCGTTCCTAACAATTCTTTCTATGATTTGCATCTCCTGAACCTGCCTCACTAAAATAAAACGCATGCAGCATGAACCATATATTACAGTTCGTGTCGTACGCTGTCAGTGTATAATCTATTCCCTAAGGTTATGGCGCGGTATACACTGACCAAACCGGTAGGTGCGTCTATGATCGCCTATGTGAACACCATTGTAAAGTGGAGAAAGTGATTTCTGGACACCTCGGTGACCGCTGTGTGGATTCTGACTTCCTGGCGTCTTTCGGAAGCTTCTCCACAACCAGGAAAAAAAACGGCAATCGGCTTATCAGGAAAATTATAAAAGCCTTCAAAATTAACAGCGCCAAAGACCAATGCGCGAGCGCCCTTTCGATCACCTTCGCTGAAATAGAAAGGGCGTACCTTTCGCTAACGGGGGTGGCCATCGAACACAGGCTTTTCTTTCTCGTTCCCTGGGCTTCCGTGAGGTTTTTTTTTTTTGCCTTCTTACGACTGGAGTCGACGACGTTCTTGACTTTCTAGGGTTGCGTTATTTGGGGTGTTTCTTCCCCCCTTCCTTTCTCCCTATTTTTTCAAGTTTGTTTTTATTTTTTTTTCGCCTCGTGAAATCCCCTAACCGGATGGATATACAGCAATACCTTCTTTCGCTCACATCTCCGCTTCCCGACTCTCATTTCACTCTGCTTGCCGCGCGTTCGTGCGCGGCCTCACTCCGCTGCGCTCACAGGTGTTTTTCTCTCTTCGAGGCCTTCGATGCTTCTCGTAGGGTGCTTGCTTAGAGACATTTTTTCGAGGCTGACCTCTGAGAAAAAGGGACACTCGTGTCCGGTTTAGCCCTGTGCTCTTGTGCTTTGTTTTGCCTTGTTTAGTGCACACTCCAAACTTATGTGGCTTGCGTCGATGGGCAGGTTGGGCCGATTAATTACGGCCTTTTCCTACTGGATGCTGGGAGAATTTTCAGGCTGAAATTCTCTCGGCACTTACATCTGATTGCTACTAGTGGCGGCCTGAAAAAAAGTATACTGCGCTTTTCAATGGCTTCGATTCTGGGGCGCAGTTTATGTTAGCCGCTGGCGGCAGAAGTACCGGACTGACTCGGCTCTTGGCAGGGATCGGTACATCATGAACGCAGTGCCTCCGCTATTTCTTGAGGCCATTCCTGCCTACTGAGAACTTCAGACTGCTAAGCTTAAACAATCTATGCTGCTCGACAAAGCTGAAAGCAGACGCAATGAACAATAATTTGTACCTAGTGCGACTCAGTAGCATTGGCATTTATCGGCTCTAATGCAACTCGTATGTTAAAACTGCCGATTGTGAAGGTGAAAGAGGGCTGAATAAGTGAGGATGAGGGCGAGGGAGGACAAGCAAATTTTACTAGACGAGAGTGAGGATGAGGATAAGGGAGGGCCAAGGATTTATTGGTGAGGGTGAGGGTGGAAAGGCGAAAATGAGGGAATTTGCCCACCTCTGGACGTAATGCCTAGCTTATTGCCGGTTGGATTCTTACTGAGCGTTAAAGATGTACAGACACCAAATTTTGTTTCGTTGTTTGTAAACGTAAATCGCCACATGGAGTATTCCTAGGTCTGGTAAATGATTTCTAATTTATATTCTTTTCTAACGTAGCCTCGGTTTCAACCATCGGACGAGGAAATGAATTTTTAACTTAGTTTGTGCCACGTGAGACAAAAAGAAAAAAAACAAACAGCAGTAGTAATATAGCTCCTTGTGCATTCGTTTTCATTCCGCTTCGTGGGGGAGGGGAGGGGGGCTTCGGGAAAAACGGTAGTGAATTAGAACGACAAAGCAGCCATGATATGGCAGTTTTTGAACCCCATGTGACCAAAACCAAACTTCGACGTCATAGCCACCTTTCAGTTGCTGAAACAGAAACGAAAACAAAATGAGCTATGAATTTCATTCTTTTTAGTCATTTACCGGGCCTGAGCGAATTTCACGAGGTGATCTATTTATATAAATGTCTTCTGCACCATTTAAATATGAAAACAAGTAACCAAAAAGTGATGTCTATACTCCTTCAAAGCACTGTCCGATGGCACGTCAAGCGAGCTTTCCGGCGCTCTTTGTGTGTTTCTTCATCAGTTTTTTTAATATACATGTAACCATAATATTCAGTTGGCCGAGTCATAAGCGCATGCATTTTTCGTCTGGCCGTGTTGTAACAACTACGAGGTAAAAAGCTTGTCCCCTAAGCCTCGCATTAAAATTCGCAGCGCCTACTTGAGTCTGTGCCGGAAAATTGATATTGCATGCTTTCGATGAATAACCCAGAAATGTTATGTACAGCTAAACTTTAATTTTCAAAAGAAATGTGTTACGATTTATGCTATTACCGACACTCCGAAAACGATATTCACGTGCTCCAGTGACGTACTAAACAAAACATACAAGACCATTACCACGTGCAAGCCACAGCGCTTTCCAGTCACTAGCGAGTACTCATATCCCTGATGAACTAATTTTCTTTGTCATGGCAGGTGAACGGCTCATAAGCTCCTCTCCTGGAGAAAAAAAAAGAACTGGACGTTACAGTTAAGCTCCGCCTTAGGGATTGACGCAGTAGGATTAATGAGTATAGTTCATGCATGCGGAATTGGTCATTCTCAACTTTACCATCACAGATCACTGGGAGTCCTCATACCATAGCTGGTGGAGTGGCGAAGCGGTTAACCGATGCGCCTCTGCCCCGGCTGGTCGCAAGTTGGCAGCCGCCGGTGGGACTTGATGTGCCCAGGCTGGTCTTCCCGTCCATACTATCAATCAATCAATTCGTTTATTTTCAGAGTGGTACAAACACAAACTCTGAATGGTCCCCTGGTCTAAAAGTTGCACTAAGCAACTTGACTACGGCCCAGGGGCCAGTCATTAATGTACGTCACCAGCCACGGCGGGCAGGTTGTGAAGATGTCACAAATTCACCTCTTGGGATTTCTCCGGAGACTTTTTCCCTCTCGCCGCAGCTGATGACGACGACGCTAGGTTTTTCGATAAATGAAACCATGAACGCTATCGCGTTAAAAAAAGGCTACTTCAAAGCGCACTGTCATGCTGAAACGGAGCAAAAGGCACAAAGCTTAGAAAGAACACAAACAAAATGCTGCCCAGGAAGGCCGAAATCAAACGCGTGTTTGATGTAGAACTTTGGGATGGGTTTCGTATTGCTCAATTTTGCAGCTGTGCTGTGCCGCGCGGCGCGATGTAATAACATCGGACTGTCACTTAAGAAGCCTCGAGTTTGAACAGCAAGTACGTGAACCTTGTGCTTTTTTCTTTATTTTTTTTGTTCTGGTATGGCACGTGTAGTTTAACGTCCCAAATCTGCATTTGTATTATCTTCTTCTAGGAGAGCCAACCTGTAGACATCTTGTGTTCATTATTTGCATATTCAACTTATCATTATCTTGACGTGAAACATGTTTGTGGAAGCGCCACAGTATACTTTGTCCGCCATGCCTTTCCGAGCTGCGGCATTAAAGTTGGTTGAGAGCCTTTGAAGCTGTGTACCGGCAGCTTTTATCTCAGCCTCCTAGATTATTTGATAAAAATCAATCAATAAAAAAGAAAAAAGGAAGAAAAAACGAAACAAAGAAAGAAAGAAAGAAGAAGAAAAGAAAGAAAAAACGAAACAAAGGAAGATAGGAAGGAAGGAAGGAAGGAAGGAAGGAAGGAAGGAAGGAAGGAAGGAAGGAAGGAAGGAAGGAAAGAAGGAAGGAAGGAATGAGAAATAAATAAACAGAGAAAGAATGAAAGAAAAAAAAGAAAGGCATCTAACACTACCGATAGAATAGAACTAACGGAGCTATCAAAGTTAATAAATAAGCGCAAGGTAGCCGACATAACAAAGTTTAATATGGAGAGAATCGAGCATGCTATAAAGAACGGAGGTAGCCTAAAAACAGTGAAGAGGAAACTAGGCATAGGTAAAAACCAGATGTATGCATTAAGAGACAAGCAGGGCAATGTCATTAGCAATATGGATAAGATAGTTAACGTAGCCGAAGAGTTCTACACAGACCTGTACAGTAGCCAATGTAATCAGAGCGCTAATGAGAAAGACAGCAGTGCACAGCAATGCGTCATCCCGCCAGTAACGAAAGATGAAGTAAAGAAAGCCTTAGAAGCAATGAAAAGGGGAAAAGCAGCTGGGGAGGATCAGGTAACAGCAGATCTGTTGAAGGATGGAGGGGACATCGTGCTAGAAAAACTAGCCACCCTGTATACGCAATGCCTTATGACCTCAACTGTACCAGAAGCTTGGAAGAATGCAAACATTATCTTAATTCATAAGAAGGGAGACGCCAAGGACTTGAAAAATTACAGGCCGATCAGCTTACTATCCGTTGCCTACAAAGTATTTACTAAGGTAATCGCTAATAGAGTCAGGGCAACGTTAGACTTTAATCAACCAAATGATCAGGCAGGCTTTCGTAAAGGATATTCCACAATAGATCATATTCACACTATCAATCAGGTGATAGAGAAATGCGCAGAATATAACCAACCTCTATATATAGCTTTCATTGATTACGAGAAAGCATTCGACTCAGTGGAAACCTCAGCAGTCATAGAGGCATTGCGTAATCAGGGGGTAGAAGAGCCTTATGTCAAAATACTGGAAGATATATATAGCAACTGCACAGCTACTATAGTCCTCCATAAAGTCAGCAATAAAATTCCAATAAGGAAGGGCGTCAGGCAAGAAGACACGATCTCGCCAATGCGGTTCACCGCATGTTTGCAGGAGGTATTTCGAAGCCTGAATTGGGAACAGTTGGGAATAAGAATAAATGGAGAATACCTAAATAATCTGCGATTTGCTGATGACATTGCCTTGCTGAGTCACTCAGGAGGTGAACTGCAAATCATGATCAACGAGTTAGACAGGCAGAGCAGATCGATGGGTCTAAAAATTGACATGCAGAAAACCAAGGTAATGTTCAACAGCCTAGCAAGGGAACAACAGTTCACAATTGGCAGCGAGAGCCTAGAAATTGTGCCGGAATACGTCTACTTAGGGCAGGTAGTGACAGCTGATCCAGATCATGAGAGGGAGATAACTAGAAGGATAAGAATGGGCTGGAGCGCATATGGCAAATTCTCGCAGATCATGAGTGGCAGTTTACCAATTTCCCTCAAGAGGAAAGTGTACAACAGCATAATCTTACCGGTACTCACCTACGGGGCAGAAACGTGGAGGCTAACGAAAAGAGTTCAGCTTAGGTTAAGGACAACGCAGCGAGCCATGGAAAGAAAAATGATAGGTTTAACGTTAAGAGATCGGAAGCGGGCAGAGTGGGTGAGGGAACAAACACGGGTTAATGACATCCTAGTCGAAATCAAGAGAAAGAAATGGGCTTGGGCAGGGCATGTAATGCGAAGGCAAGATAACCGCTGGTCCTTAAGGGTAACAGAGTGGGTTCCAAGAGAAAGTAAGCGTAGCAGGGGGCGGCAGAAGGTTAGGTGGGCGGATGAGATTAAGAAGTTTGCAGGCAAAGGGTGGATGCAGCTGGCAAAGGATAGGGTTAATTGGAGAGACATGGGAGAGGCCTTTGCCCTGCAGTGGGTGTAGTAAGGCTGATGATGATGATGATGATGATGATGATGACCTGAGATTAATTAGTGCGCTCCGAAATCTCGGTGCAGAGGCGCCCTTGTATTCCACCTCCATCGAAACACGGCCGCCGCCCGATTCCATCCCGCCAGCCTGTGCTCAGAAGCTGCTGTCGTGCTTGCTGCGCCTAATGCGTGCACATTGTGTTGCGTGATGCCGTTTTGTGCTGTACGGAGCGCGTTTTGCAAACATTCGGGCGCTGTAATTGAGCCCTCCGCCGCTAAGCCTTATTGCTCTCCCGAACTTGTAACCAGCGCTACAGTGCTTACAGGTGAAGCCCACCTTCGGCCCGCAATACTCTCAGTAGCATAAATCGAGCTTAGCAGCGATTGCCATGATCACAGCGGGAACGCTGCCCCCGCTGCACGTCTGTGCCTCAATGACACCCTGCACAAGCAAACGCAAATTGTCCCGTGATCCGTGCCGTTCGTTTTCCTCAAACGAACCCCAAAACGACGTGACACCTTTCTATCGCGTGATGCGAAGATTTAGGCCGGCGGTTCAGCTGAGCACTTCTCAGTCCTCGTTTGGCACCTATTGTCCTTTTTTATCAGTGGAGTAGTGCTAATACCACTTACTCCGAATAACGGCACTCAAAAAGAAGATAACAAGAACGCACGCGCACGAAGTGATTCAGTGCGCGCTATTACCGCTTCTTTTTATCACAGGTTACCCTTTTGTTCGAGAACTTTGAGAACTTTTCCACTTTTTGCACTTGGCTCTGATCCAGTCGCACGTATTTACCGTTCTGCTCACGCCAAAAACCTTTGTATGAGTGTAGTTCATTGCAAGCATAGGCAAGTTCCAAACGCAAAGCACGTGTACAAATAGAGAAACCCCTGCACCAGATGCACACGTCATGAGCCATCGCAAACTTTTCTTCTTCCTGCCTTCTTGTGAAGTCATAGACAACTGCCATTGGGTTTTTGATCAGTAGGCTGATGATCTCTCAGGTTCGGGTTGAGTTTATGCTGTTGCTGTTTGCACAATCCCATCTCCCACTTCATCAATGCCGGGTAGCCAACCAAATCACCCTCCTGGCTAACATCCCTGCTTCCCCTCTTCGACTTTATCTTTCTCTTTCTCTGTTTTTGCGCAGTTGAGTAGAAAATCAACATTCCCATTTCCCGGTTTTACTTTATTGTATTTTGTTTGCGTCGATGGCTTGTTCAGAGCCAGCAGCCAAAGACTGACAAAAAGGCTGCACCAACAAAAGCCGTCGTTGTTGCAATCGTGTCACGGAACAATTCGGGCGTGGCTGGGATCACATCGGGCCTTGTTGACGACAGAGACAAGTTTGCAGCGGAGCAATTTTAAAGTTTACATGGGATGTGCCCTCAAAGCTTCCAGTGCCAGAAGCCTGCTTTTTCCGCTTTGCTACCGCTGTTAATTCCCTGGAAGTTCTAGGAGAAAGCAATATGCATAGTGCCTGTGATAGAAGGCACTCTTTAGTTTCGCTTCAATGGCGCGTATTCTGCATGAAGCTGTAACCTTTTTTAACCATAACGAATATATTCGAACCGTATGCTTTACGATAAAATGTTGTGTACAGTTTGCAGCGAGCGGCTGTGTACTCGAGTGGCCATAGTGTGCTGATCCTCGTCACAGTAAACGTAAAATTTTTTATGCACCTCGTCATAAAATTTTATTACAGATATAGCTGGATCTCTTCTTGGCACGTGGCAGTGGCTATAAGCAAGTGCTGTTGTCGAAGGTAAATAAACCAGGGGCTCGCAACGACGACCATTCGGCAAGCCATATTTTTTTGTTTTTTTTGTCTTTTTGCACATGTGCCACCAAATACGCAGAGACCGGCGCTACTTCAATTACTAGCCGACAGCGTTTTTAGGTGGTTGCATTTTCGGTGCTATTGCGACCATTACTGTCATTTCCGACAATGTGATTATATTTATTTGTACTTTGTCTAAGCAGCACGGAGCATATGACTGCGCATAATGTGACGTTTTGTGACGACTGCACAGATAGAATCATTGTTTAGAAACAAACTTAAGGAGGAAAGATTTTAGGGCGGCTTAAAAAATACAATGAGAAATAACAAAAAAGTGGCATAATATATTTAAAATTACAAACGCACAGATTATAAGAAAACCAACAACAATTACAACAAGTGTTTTGCAGCTCTCTAGATGGAAATGTTATGAAACGTCGACCACGTGAGGGTGAATTTGGTAATTTGGACGGGCATAACCTTTGGAAGCATGGTGTTTTAAGGCAAATACGTTCTTTTTGTGAAAACTGTTACCCACGGTGACATCGCCTTTCAATATGTTCATACAGCAGAACGCATAGCTGGGGCCATGGGTTGCAGTATATGGGCTCTGAAGAATTTATAGAGATAGAGATGCTGATATGGTTATGGATACGAGCAGGGCATCGGATTGACCGCTTAATGTGCGCCGTTCAAGACCCGGGACATCAGAGTGTGATATGAGCAGCCTCTAGTAAAAAACGTAGCGCGTCCAGAGACCGGTCCCTCACCACTAGATGAAATCCCGACAGCCCGCGTTTCAGTCCAGGTAGCTTCGAACAGCCTCGTTTAAGGATAAGCAGAGCTTTTGACATGGGAATGGAGAAATGCGTTAAACTAGCTGCCGTGGCGAGCCTTTCTTGATGAATATTCAACACAAGTGCTCAGTGTTTATTAGCGGCTCAAGCTTCTAATTGAAGTTACTCAGCTAAGTGAATTTTCACATGACATCGGATACCAAATGTGCGCAAAATACATAGAATGATTCCTCAAAAATTTCCGATGCAGGTCTTTACTCAACACTGGTAAGCGAACTTAAAATCATTGTAAGTAACTGAACTCGTTCAAAAAACTAGGGGTGATCAATTGGATTTATGCGGAAGCGGAAGAAATGCGATAGCATTCTTCTTTTTTTCGTCAGTATATTTCAATTAGGATGTTGTTCCAGTTATGATTCGATTTCAATTTTGAGTCCATCGTCTTCACTCCCCAGTCGGCTCCCATCCTGATTATCTTCCAATTCCGACTACGCAGCTACGCAAAATGTGTCACATTATAAGATCACAGCAAGTAAGTGGCACCAGAACCGACTCTGCGGCGCAGTAGTTAAGCGGTACGCCACTGCACTGATTCGACCACAGTCCTGGAGAGACTTCTGAAATCCGGGTTGCTCTTCCCATGCAATGCGAGAAAGAATAGCTCACGCAAAGCCTAACTTTTGCACACGTAGTTCTTCGGGAAGTTTCATACTTTGCACGTGTAGACCTGCTGCTGTCAGAGTATTTCTGTGCTTTGAAATTCAGGTTTTTGCTGCGTCATTATTCGTACGTTCTCTCCATCTTGAGTTCACCGTACCCTTTTCAGTCACGTTCGCGATGCAGGGTTGAAAGTTTGAGGGCTGGGTGTCACAAGCCCCATCGTTGGCAGCGCCTGCCATTGCAGGGCAGTGACGCACCGCTTAACCGCCGCACCACTGAGCCAGAAGTCGTGTGAGGACTATCAGGGATCTTTGAACGGTAAGTAAAAATGACCAGTTCTCATATGTGGGCAATAACCTATTGAACTATCGCATAATACCCTTCAGGAGGCGCTTAAGTGTCCCAGTATATTTTTTCCGACGTCCCTTGCTATGTAATGGACGCCCGGAAACAAACGGGCTCAGAGGTTTGTCACACAAATAGGAAGCATAACGCATCGCTAGTTGCAAGAAATAAGAAATGAAACCAAGAAAATGTTTGGTCCCAAAGTGACTCAGGCTATGAGGGACGCCGTAGTGAAGGGCTCCGGAAATTTCAACCACCTGGGGTTGTTTACCGCGCACTAACATCGCACAGTAAACGGACCTCTAGAGTTACGCCTCCATCGAAATTCGACTGCCGCGGCCGGAATCGAACCCGCGTCTGCTGGCCGAGCGCTGCAACCACTGAGCCACTGCAGCGGCAAAGGAAATGTTTACGTTTCCTTTGTGCTGTCCTTAGCACCATCGCTTTTGGCGTTTTGGTTAGAACTGCTGAAAAAAAGTAGACGCCAACAAGTGGAGTTAAATAATTACATATAACAGTAATAAAGAAAACTTATTTCTCTCCGCATAACTGTCTACTCGCAAGCACGTCTCGTCAGAGGAGTTGATAAAGTGGTTAACAACCGGCGATGAGAATGAGCAATGTGTGCTGCTGTCACAAAAAAGAAGTAACTCAAACAAAGACTGTCAATTCCACGCTCCGAAGCCCGTAGGCAGCGCCGTTAGAAATCGCGTGCATTCTAGTTCACCGCGTGTTTTCTTTTTTGCTGTTTACATTGGTTAACCATTTCAGAAAAAGGGTTACTTCCAATCCTCTGCGATGTAAACGTCTTAACAGCACTCCTGGTTAGGAGTAGTTATTCGGTGCGTTTCGCTCGAGGGCAAAAGTATAAACTGGAAGTGGCTGGAATTTGGCGCCGTTCGCGCGCTCCGCATGCAGCTCAGAATAGGCAGCCCGTGCTACTGACAGATGCTAATTGCATAAACTCTAGCGGGCGTGGGGCGCAATGTTCTTGCCGGGAAACAGGAAAAGGCCCGGGCTTCCCTTTCCGCTCGACTTAGTTCCTGCACGGGAGATTGCGCTAATGGAAGTACGTTTCACCCCCGAATGCAGTCCCCGAAAAGCCTTCCGTCTTCTTCCGGCTTTTTATTCTAGTTTTAAGTTTACGAAGAAAACATGACTTCGTTGTTTCGTTGAGCCGCATTTGTTTGGGAACTTAATTTTAACTGCTTGTTGCTGCTACGAATAGAAATGTGCTGCACGTGCTTGCATAAGGAGTTGTTTTCTAGTGTACTGTAGATGTTTGAAGGAGTTTATAAACCGTTTGAAACTGGATGCAACATGAAAACTTTTAAGAATGCATGCATTGACGTGCATCGCTAAATTTTTTATAATACCTCCCCCACTTTTTTTTTGCATGGCTTGTAAAGCCCTCTATTAATGTTTCCGGGAGTTCAGTGTCAGTTGAAGCCGAGGTTTGCTTATTTGATCTTCAGCGAGTGAGACATTCTGAAAAAAAGAGCTTCCGGAAGGTTGACGCGCTCTCGAGCCTTGTAAAGAACAGCAGCCCTCCAACTGAATATAAAAGTATCGAACATAGAAAGCAAGTGATACGGTATTATACACAATGTGGGAATACTACGTTTCGTACTTTAAACTGAACAAAGTATCTAAGTTAAATGAGCACAAGTAAACCAAGGCGCAAGGCTTGTCAACCTTGCGGCAAAGCGCAGCCGCATGGCTGCACTTGGGTGAATGCCAATCTGTATTTACTCCCTGATTACAAACCTACTCCACCTTGGGGAATTTCCTTAAACATTTCACCAACTTGTAACAAAACAGAATACCAAGATATATAAATAAAGGAATGTGACAATTTCAAGATGCTCTATGTGGTTAATGGGCAAAATGAAACTATAGAATAGAATAGAATAGAACTTTCCTAGAATAACAATAGAATAATCCTGTTGAAAGCACCTTATACAAAGGTAACCACTAATAATGAACAAGATATTTACTCAAAATAGATTGAGTAGAAGAAAAAACAATCACATGAGCATCTGTAATATCATTGAGGAGAGAGAGAAGATTATACCTCAGCATCTGTAGACAGTATTGTTGGGGTGTACTGTCTTACTATGTGCCGAGCGCTGCGCATGTTTCATGTCGGATATGAAAATAAAAAGAATAAGACAACAGTTTCGACTGGTAGGCACCGGGAGAGTTTACTGGGCAACTACAACCGTTACAGGGTGTTAGGTATAGGACCTGTCAGTGAATCATTGTATTAATTGTAGAATAATAATATTTATAGGTTTATAAAAGCAAATGAGGACAACCAATTACGCGCGCTTGAAAAAGGCAACTGATGGGTTCATAAAATGAAAGTAAAACGGTTTTTAATTATAATGCTATTCTCACCCATACCTGCAGTGTGCTGCTGGAACGGTAAGAAAAGACCACCATGTATTTGCTTTTATAAACGGCCACTCTATTTCAGCAAGACATCGGTAGCACCCGGCATATTCTGTTTCATTTTGAAAGTGCGCTGTAATAAGTGGCACGTTACGAAGGTCAGCCTCACAATGCCAGTGCCCTTGTCCAGGAAACTTGAACACTACACCTCGCCGCCAGATCATTCGTCCCCACTCCACACGGAGGTCAAACATGCTAGGGGATATCCTCTTAACAATCGGGTTTTATTCAGAAAAAATAAACCACCCGAAAGACGCACACAGGAATACTGGGATGAAAATAGGAAACAGGCTTCTCAGTTTTTCTGTGCGCGTCTTTTGGCTTGCTTATTTTTTTCTGACTACGATGCACCAACTAGCCCAACAACGTGTATGACGTTTTCACGTGTTATTCGAAAGCAAAACCGTTTTGCAACGCCCGTGTAAGGTTGCCTACTTAGCGTTCAGCAGCTTGGGCGGGTTTGATTGTTCACTTTGCCTCGATTCATACAAGCGTGCAGTGAAGCGCGCTTGGCGGGAGAAGAAGACGCTAGGAATAGGCGCAATAAAGGGACAGTGAGGAAAATTCGATCGAATTAATGCTCGCAGCAAAAAATTTACTCGATGGTTCTCTTCGGTTACAATGAAGTTGATGCGGCAGAAGAAGACGCACTCACGGTTGAGAAAATTGAATGTAAAAAAATTTCAGCTATTCCATACAAATTTGCGACGCCTACACCGAGAACTACTTGTTGCCACTGTTTTGAAGAGGTTCGCGGTGTAGACTAGCTGTTAAAATCCTCGACTAAAATCGGTAGCGACGCACGCACGCAATTTACTTGGGAAATCGGCCGCTTCTGGCGACACTTCGATTTTTCTCTTCTAGTTAATGAAAGCACCATTTTTTATGAGAGCGGTCTCTTCATGATTACAAGGCGGTAAACTACGGCACTTTCAACCTTCAATCTGCACTCAGTGTTACTATAGGAATACATAGTACCTGGCGAAGCTTTTAAGAGGCACCGTGAATGCTCAGAATAATCGCAAAAATGCTGCAAACGACAATCAGAAGAGCGTTCTTTTTGGCTCACCAGCTGTCGCGCAGAAGATATTAAAGAGATTAGCGACCTCTTTGCCCTGCTGCGAGGACCAAGAGTTTCGAGACGCGGATGAAAATGCATTGGTTTATTCGCTTGGAGTACCAAGCAGTCTTTCGCTGCCAGGCTTGAATTCCGACATTGGCTGTGAGAGATCCTAAATTTAACATTGCCTGGCTGTCAGAGATCCCAAATTTAACGCTGCCAGTCCTCGTGTCTCTCAACAGCTCCAATATTTGATGGATGTACTGGATCGAAGCCAGTCGGATGACACCTCTTCGCCTAGGCACAAGTTAACTTGGCAGTGTCTGGAAGCACAAGACACACTCTGCAGGATCCGTCACGTCTCCGAGTTTCAAGATGGTAAAGGCAGGGCTGGTACTGATTACACTCGCTCTTTTAAAGGAAGGTTCTTCTCTAGAAGTGGGCAAAACGACATTCATAAACTGAACTGCGCTTTAGTGCGCAAGCACTTGAGCTTCTACTTAGCAATCGAGGTGTTGTCGGTGCGGTCCCTCTGTGTGACGAAGAAGTGAAACCTTCGATATGCTGGACGAGAATAGATTTGAAACCATCTTTGACGAAAACATCGCCAATGCCATGGAGGTCAAGAAGAAGTACAACCAAGGCGTGAACGTGGAAGAGATGTGGTCTACGTGTGAGGCCATTATGTAAGCCAACGAAGGTGCCGGTAATAATCAAACGCCCAACCAACAGGACCAAGTAGAAGACGACGGCCGAGACGAAGACGCTCCTCCGAAGGTGTGTACGCTGCTGGAACCAACTAAACCCAGTCAAACCAGTTAAAACCAGTAGAACAGGCCAACCAGGTGACACCAGCAACACCACCAACTCCACCGACATAAGTAAACACCAGCAACACCAGAAGACACCAGTCAAACCGGTTAACAACACAGCACAACCAAGCAAACAGCAGGCGAACACAGGCAAAAAACACCCAGCGCATCTAATTACAATTTGATCCAACCCCGCTAAATCACCTGTCATTTTTTTGTTTTCATCATCGAAACCTTGGTCGTAACTCAGCTGTATTTAAGCAGATAGTTGTCTTTATATACCGCAAGATGGTGGGAATGTATATTACGGGCTTGATCGTAACGGGGTCTGCGCCGGCAAGCGCATGCTTTGCTTGATCTGAATGCGAAGAATATTTAGATGGTCGTTAATTCGTTCGCACGACCCTGGCTGCTCTGAATGCTGTAGCCTTTTTGGGCACTGCAGACAGGGGATGCAAGCTTCGAGTGCTCCACATAGTCGAGGCTGTGACCTTCTGGTGAAAGGTGAGCAGCATCTGGAACCCTCGGAAGGAAATGGGGACGACACATTATATAGGAGGGGCACTCTAATTTAACTGCGGCTTCCGGCAAACTAGCGCTTAAGTGTTATCTTTATACGTTACGGTAAGGCACCTGACCTGGGTTGCACAACTACAAGGCAGAGGTGTAATCTGCGAAAAGCAGGTGCTAAACGAAGCGAAAAGTGATGCGTGTATACTGACAATATACGACGAATGTTTCAAGTGTATGCACCAGCATTGGTACAGAGAACGTCTAGGCAGCCAGCAATAGGCAAAAAGGTTCACGTCAACAGCTTGCCACTAATTCTTTCTGCCGCTAAGATACAATGCAAGAAATTAGCCATAAATATTTTTCTGACACACGTTCTTGATTTCAAGGTTGATATTTAAGTGCTTTCTCTTGGGCTAGGAACAACAAAAACGAAACCAATAAAATTTACACTGCACAGACTTTCCCTGTGAAACCGGAGACCTATTTGAGCAGAAAAAGTTTCTTTGAAAAGCTTATTATTGAGAGCTGACATTGTCAGTAAATTTGAGCAAAGATAGACCTCTCTATTGGGCAGATTCTCTCAGTAACTGCCAGCCTCGTATAGTCGCATTTACAAGAAAATGTATTATCTGGCCAGGAAGTCTCATTAGATGCGAAAAAAGAAGAAAACAGTGTAGGCAGCGCTTAAGGCTGCGTGCCTTAGTGCCTCTCTTACTCGGAAAGTAATAGCGAGAAATTTACGCCCCCACCCCAAGCGAACGTACTCGAAAATAATTCCGAAGGAGGCGCTGCAACATGACGTGAATACCATGACATCCATCACTGTCATTAAGTCATGAACGCCACTTCATTACAAGATGACTGGAACTGTTGTAGAAGTGGTTTTGTTTGCCTATCGGCATGGCGTCAAGAAACCCATGCTCTATAACGCATGGACCGCAGTTGTTGATGACGCCATCGCTGCTAGGTTCGTGCAGAGAAGAATAATGAATTCGGTTTTGAAGAAAAAAGTAGCGTAGCACCTGCCCCAGATCTGGGTGGACGCCTGAACCGCGCCGTGAGGAAAGGAATGAAGGAGGCTGTGAAAGAAGAAAGCGTGGACGAGGTGCCGTAGTTGAGGTCACTAGAATAATTTAGACTACCTGGACATCTTTAACGTGCTTTGAGGCAGTTATCGCAATTATTGGATGCTGTTATACTGTGACCTTAGACGTGACAGTCACCTAAAGCCAGGAATAAAAAAACCTATTCAGTGCAACTCACACTGCAGGCTTACATCATAATATAAGAGTAGCACTGATGTTCACAATAGGAGCATGGCAACATTTCAAAGATGTTAACGTGGAGGCATAGCTCTAGGAAACGCCAGTGTCAGCATTCTGATTTGACAACTGCAAGCCACCGGTGGCAAGACCAGTCACGGACAAGCCCTTTGTTTGTAAGGTCTTGTAAGAGAAGTATCAACGAACTTTAAAACGTAAAAGCGTAAACGTAAAAAATAAAATTAAATGAACAGTGTTTTGAAACATGGTTAAGTATCTTGTACCCAGACATTCGACAGATCACCATGCAAATAGGGCAGTTGATTTCGCCTTTTCACTCAATGTAATAACTTGAAGGTTTTTCGAGTCAGTGTAGGAATCAACACAGAAGTATAGTTTTCTTATCCGTGCCTAGTCATCAGCACTTGACATCGTCCGGCGTGCATCCTTTCTTACATCTTGTCCAAAGTCGAGCTTCCCTCGTATCAACATGTGTGGTCAACTGGCCTAAACTTCTACCCTCCAGACTTTATCTAAAATATAATCACGTGCGAGACACAAACGTCTGTTTTCATCGTGAAACCCTTGGTTACCCGTAGTCAACTTGAAATTAGCTTGACAGAAGGACGCTAAACAACATAACTCGCCGAGATTCTGTTGCTGCTAGGTGTGTCGCCACTAGCGATTGTCATTACCAGGCTGAAAAACTGACCTTAAGAAAAATAGAGCAGGAACAAAATCAATATTAAGCTGCGCGGTTTCATGCAGTCTGTCGGCTAGAAGAAATACGACTTCTCTTTTTAGCCTCCTACATATCTGTTGAGAGAGCGTGGAGGAACTTAATACTTAAATTCTTTTATGCTCTGTGCGCAAGTCTTGCGCAGGCCTTGTGTCCAATAAAAAAGTCAGTATATAAGGGCCAGAAGGACAAGCACTGGACCGCCAAGCCTGGCCGAACCTTGCCAAACCTACGTTCGATCTTAAAAAGAGCGAGCGGCAAAATGAACCTAGCCTTGTTGATGTAACTTTCTGAAACCCTCGTCAGAGTCATTTCGACTGTTTGTGAACAATTTCTTAGAACACAAACTTGCGCCTGCCCTGTCGGATGAATGCTGGCTGCATAGGCAATGGCCGCGAATTTTTTCTGATGCCAAAGGCAGAGCGGACAGCATCAATGTAATCCCCATTGATGACATGCCGACCCTAAAACTCACCAAAGCGTCTACGACAAGGACATGCGGACCAAAAATTACAAAGAATGTTTACTGATTTCGAATCAGTGAGAAAGTATGGATTTATGCTACGTAGAAGAGACGATGAGTGGGCAGTGGGCCCGCAGATGGAAGTTGATGTAGACGATGCTCTGAAATGCACAACGCAAGAGTGTTCTGCGGTTTAACACGAGGCGTGTTTGGCTGCGGCGATAGTCTATGCGTCGTGACAACTTGTATCTTTCTCTAAAGTCTAGTGGATTAGGCCTTGTTAATTTATTCGTGCAACAGCTTGTTCCGCGTTGTTTTCTTTTCCAAATCGGGAAACCACTCCTTTTTAGTAGTTGTGCTTATTAGGCGCCTTATTGCTCATTTGCCTTTCCTATTCGCACCTACTTGGCGGACTCGCGAGGGGCCTTTATGGGGATTCCTCAAGGAAGTTGCTGACAATTTAATTTATTCACTATGCTCTTTTCTTTAGACTATCTGTACAGCCTGCCCAGAATGCCGATGACTCAGGTACTTACTGAGCATTTGTTTCTCGTTCCATTGTATAGGCAACCTTTACTGAAATTTCTGGACACCAGTGTTTTAAAACATGTTAAGCGAATGTGTTTTTTTGGCGTTTCCTAATCAGATGTTTTGTTTCCTAAGATGGCTTGCCGGTATCCTGTTGAACCATTCCACCACCTACTTCTACTGCGTACTCCGTAATGATAGCTGTAAGATTATAACTTGAAGAATAAGAATGAGGTGGCGCGCATATGGCATGTTCTCTCAGATCATAAATTGCACTTACCAATATCCCTTAAGAGAAAAGTATACAGCAGCTGTATTTTACCGCTACTCATCTACGGGGCAGAAACATGGAGGCTAACGAAAAAGGTTCAGCTCAAGTAAGGACAACGCAGCGAGCTATGAAAAAGAAAATGACAGGTGTAACGTTAACAGACAGGAGGCAGGCAGAGTGGGTGAGGGAACAAACCTGAGTCGAAATAAAGAGGACGAAATGGGCTTGGGCAGGGCATGTAATGTGAAGGCAAGATAACCACTGGTTCTTATGGGTAACGGAGTGGATTCCAAGTAAAGGCAAGCGTAGCAGGGGGCGGGAGAAAGTTAGGAGGGCGGACGAGATTAATAAGTTTGCGGGGATACGATGGCCGCAGCTGGCAAAGGACAGGGTTAATTGAGGAAATTTGAGTGCACTTTCAGCCCAACTTTTGGCCCAACTTTCGGCTTTAACTAGAGGACTTTGTCTTGCAGTGGGCGTAGTTCGGCTGGTGATGGTAATGATGAAGCGAATGTGCATATAATCGGCTACAAAAACGTTGTTCTTTGAATTGCACACGTCGACGCTGCCTGTGAAGGCATGACTTTATGCTAGCCAGATGTGTGTGCCATGGATGGCGAATTTCCACGTGCGCAATACGCCAGAGACTATTGACCATTGTTTCATTCTGGGCATTAATTTTATGTTCATTTGGGGCATATTACAGCGAACGGTAAAGAAGGACATTGCAATCACACCCTGCAGTATTCGTTTTCTGCCGGTCGAGGAAAACTGTTGTGCCATGTAATATGTTCTTGTTGATGGGAATATTTATCCCCTGGAAGAGCCGTATGATAGACCGCCATGCCGAATCACCACGGTCATGGAAATAATTGTTTCGCGAGCAGTGCGCTTTGGTGCGGGGAGTGTATGCTGCCCCTGAAGAGCTGCCTAGCTGGCTCCGCTCTCTAGATTCATATGCGTTCCTCCCAGAATGTTGATGTTTGGGAAGGTGGGCACGTGCGGTGATAAGGTGGGCTCTTATTGCGCAGCGTGGTGTTTTATGGAACGAATATTTTCAGGCTTTCCTTTTGGCGTTTTTTTCATGCAACAAAGAAAAAAAAACTGCGGCAATAGCCTAGTACCCTCTCGCAGCGGCCTTTGGAGCTGATCTGTTTGCGTCGCCGCGGGTTAGGCTTCCAGTCGTGCATGTTGATCTTATTCTCTTTTCTTTGTTTTTATTTCCGATCTTGCAGCTGCAAGAACATCAGCAAGAGACAATTCGCCTAGGCTGTGAATGTCCGGATTAGTGCTCTCGCACTAAAACGGCCGCTGTTCTCGACAGATCTCAAAAGGTCGCACATATTTCGGGTAAATGAGGACTTGCTTGTCCCCAACTATGACGATCTGTGTTTTACGCCCTTCTTCATCTACCTTCATGTCCCGCAAGCTGAGGACTGAGAGGACAACGATGAACAAAACGGAGCCTCAATTCAATCCTGGGCAAGGTTGTACATGTACACCGAGAAGACGCAGAACTTTCTGCTTGCCTCAGTGCCAGAGCCGGTACTTCGCTGGGCGATTTCCGAAGGAAAGCTGGACGCAAATGTGGTTCTTGATGACTTTATACAACAAACAGACAACCACGTGACCAAATGAAGAGGATATTACCCGCGAAATGTGGACGCGCCGCCTACGTTCGCCTCTTTCCCCTCAAAGCGTAGGACCCACATGATTGCGCGTAAGGATAGGACCCGTAAGCCAAGCCGGGGCAAGGGGGGGGGGGACAATATTGACTGGCCCTGGCCAGCGACGCTGCCGTCTGTGCCACAGCCCGCCAGCAGTAAGGTTCGGATTCAAAGTAATAAAATTTACGGACCGACTGAAGGCCAGCTTTACGACTCTTGACACTCCCTTTCGCGCTTGAAGCTCTTGAGACTCTTGGCCCCGTGTGATGCTGGCGGCTTCGGGCGTGAAGAACACGTGCCACTTGCTCACGCTCCTTCTTCGAAGTCCGCTCAGGCGTTTTATTAGGTGGACGCGCAGTCGTGACCGTTCAGCTCACTTACGGGCGCTCCAGAGGGCTTCCAAAATTAAATATTTTATCGCCCTTTCCGCGCAGGCGGAGACCAGATGCCTCTTCTCTGGAACACCGTTATATGCTAGCGTGTGGAAATATGCGAAGGTCCACAGGGCTGCCATGTGCTCATACTACCCTTGTGGGCGGAACATAAAAAGGTTTGCAAGCTGCTTCCCGCACTCGAACTCCACGCGTGGCACGCTCACAAAGAACACAGTGTCAAAGAGCATATGCGTGCTATGCTGCGGCAAAATAGCTGCATTTCGTAAACCGTATGTTGCGAAGGTCGACTGGGTAACTGTGTGCGCATATGCCTCTGGGGACGGAACATAAAAAAGGTGAGCAAAGCGAACTGAAATCTGAGTTGGTCAGACATGATGTTGAAACCGCGCGACGGTACTAACCCATAGAAAAGAGAAGGCGCTGTGTTACGTCTTTACTTTGTCCGTGACCCGCTGCGCTGTTTCAACCCAATAAAAAAAGCATGTATGACCCCCAAGAGAGCTGCTGCTATGGCTGAGTCTATGTTTGCTTCGATTTCTATAAACGTTTTTTTTAGCTTCAAGAGCTCCATGTCCCAATGTCTATGCTTAGCTCAGGCTCAAACTTTTTTTCTGAAAGTTCAGGCAAGAAATTCTGGCAATACGATGCCAGTTATAGTTCAGGCGCAGCAGGGTACCGCTTGTAATGTTACCGGTCACCAGAAAGAAAAGCAAAGAAAACTACTTAAATCTCGTTAAAGCTAATAGTCAAGACATCCGCACATAGATCCTTTGAAAGCCTTCTAACGGCTGAACCACAAGCTCTTAAACGCTGCAATGCTTTCCAGGAACCGCCTCACTGTTATAGTGGCCATAATTACAGTATTAGTGCACAGTAACACATAACTCGTAGTTTTTAAGGGCGCAGCGGTTCCCAGTGCTGCAGGACTACGAGTTTTATATTTATTTGATCACGAGAACTCCCAAAGCCATACGACATGGCTGCACTCACTTTTTGCAACCAAGAAACCGCGAAAATACATGGTATCACTTTATATGCATTCGTTCCGGAGCTGCAGACGGGTTAATGGGAGACGCCATCAGTGTGGGATCTGGATTAATTTCCAGTTCCTGGGTTTATTTAACGCGCACCAACATCGCACAGCACACGCCTGCTTTTACATTCTGTCTCTATCGAAATGACATCACCACGGCCGGGATTTGATCTGCGACCTTGGAATTAGCAGCTCAACGCCATGGTGTCTAAGCCACCGCGGCGTGTCACCAAAAACACGAAGGAACAGATAGTATATTCTTTCGATACCTAAGGAGTTTTCCTTCCAGGGTAGGAACGGCTGAAATGTTTTCGACGAAAAGCAGCTTGCTTTGTGATAGTTGTTTACTTGTGGTCATTTGATTGCCGAAAATTCTTAACGATGTGACACCGAATTTCTCCGTCGGTTGGGTTATTAGACCTGACATTCTTACTAAACTTTGCGCCTCAAGAAATTGAGCTACAAATTTTAAGACACCCCTTCATACCACAGGATTTCTGGCAGAGACAAATTTTGAGAAAGCGAAATGCTTGCGCTCCATTCGTTTGTCGTTAAAGCGACGCACGGTGAGTAAATGGGGAGAATTCTTCGCGAAGCAAGTGACTGCTCCGTTGACGAGCGTCGCCATGCTCCCCGCGCTAAGCACTGTCGGAGCTGGCGCTGCATATTTTATAAAAAGAAAAAAAAAAACAACAAACAAAAACAATGCCCGCCTCTAATCCAGTCGAAAGGCTCAAACTGTTTGCGGCATCACGCCGAAATTTGCGACCGCTTTCCTAAAGCTCTCTAACGGCCCATTGGTTCGAGCGTTCCTCAAGCCCTGCAAATTCACAGCGACATAATATATATGCCCATCTCTGCGAAATATGCGAATCGGGCAGGCCGAGATTAGACTCGCTTGCGAAAGCGCTTCAATGAGACCTTTGAGCCATATAATGCTGACACGTGCTTACTGGAAGCAAAGTACCGGCTACTGAAAATTGATGAGAGATGAAAAATGAAGAAAAGGAGGCAGAAAGAAACAAAGTTGCGCCGAGGACTTCCAAGAAAAAGGTACCGCTTTTAATAGCGCCCATGTAGACAGTGGTTGGAGGTTTACACAGAACAGCGGTGTTTACAGTTCTCTTGAAACGAGGGAAGAAGATGGAACGGCGCTGTAGATTTCCTCGCCGAGGGTATACAAGGAGGGAAACTATTAGCCGCGGCTGCTTCGTGTATGGAGGGGTTTGAGAACGCTTTCAGGCCGGTAATAAATGTACGAAAGACTGTTTTGCTTTATTTCGCCAGCACTGTTGGCTTATGTTTCTTCAAAGTTGCAACTGTTGACTTTTAGGGGCTGTGGTGACATTATTGCCGCAATGTTAGCGGCACCCACGCTTGATAGGTGACGGTGCATGCGTGGGCTCCTATATTTCAAGAGTGGTGTCTGGCAGCGTCAGTGGTGCGCCAAGTGCAAACAGTGAGAAGCAGACAGCGAGGAACTTTTGAAACGGGCTCAATACTTGCAAGTAACTGACCAAAAATCATAAAGAAAGGCGAAGGTGGCCTGCATTTGTTCAAGTTATTTTCTTCGCTAGCAGTTGGGAACTGGACCGTATCTTACTCAACCAATGCAGACTTCTGTTTACGGTTGCTATTGACGCAGTGTTATTTGCACGAGAGCTTGGAGAGAAGAAAATGCTTTGCTTAATAGTCAGTAATGTTTATTGATGGGATTATTAGTAAAATATTTTCAAGAAACTCTAACTGAACAAGATGGCGATGGACTCGTGTAAGAAGACACATCATTAGTGATAATCATGAGCAATCTTTTTTTTTCTGTAAATCTTATTTATAAATATTGCAGGCCACCAATTGGTTGATGTCTTAGAGTGAAATGAATACATATGCACATGTTTCCAGAAAAAAACCCTACTGTTGCATGTTAGCGCTTGCATTGTCATTTTAATTCGCTGGATCTCTTCTCTTGCTGTATCAAAGTTTGTTGAAGAAGCTTAGGAATACCTGGAAGCTTTAAGTGGGAATCTTTTTTGTGAGCGTAAAGTTGATTCCGGAGGAGTGGAATTTTCCCATAATTTGTTAGGATTTATGGTGCATGTTCCACGTGCAATGTAACTTCCGACTTATTTCAGGAAAAGCCACCAACCTCCTAAACTTTCATTTTGTTTGGTTACGAACGGCAATTATTTTCGGAAAGTAAAACGAGAAAGTATTTTCTTACCACTTAATGAACATGCTGAAGCGTTGTCACTTGGTTTCCGACCTGCACAGCAAAACGCAATTTTGAGTAGGTTGCACTGGCAACAAAATTCTGGACACGACGAAGTAGAGCATTTTGATCTATGCAACTCTCCTGCTAGAACAAATATTTTTGAAGCGTTCGTTCAGTGATTTGTGAATCGTGCTGAAGCATACTCACCTTATGCAACCTTTACACGTACACAACGCAAGAACGAAGCAGCAAATGCCCCCGAAAACAGGCTCTCCGGCCAATGGCGTCAAAATAACGTGGTGACATCACAAGGTAGGGGATGGTAGGCAGATGGTCGGGGATTAACCACAGATTAACGGAGTAGCCGGGACGCCAGGACAACCGGTCGATGCCATTACCTGGAGGCCTTCCTTTGAGGGGCCTTTGACACTTCGTTCTTTAGTTGTATCCGACTGTAGTGCTACCAGCGGTATCTAAATGTGGAGCGGGGAGCCCTCTTCTGTTGGACTCATCTGTTATCTGTAGCGCAAAACAATGTTCACAAAGTAAATTCGTTCACAGCTGCAAACTGATCAGGAGCAGTGAAAGGTTTTTAATAGCTTGGCGATTCATCTAAAAGTAAGCTGTACGCGCCTCCACTAAAATGCTCTGAAACCAGAAGCTGGCTTCTCTGCATTGCAGAGTTGTTTGAGAGAAGGCCGTCTAATTATCCGCAGGGGTGCGAGCCTGATGAGAATGGGAGTCTGCCTGTAGCAGCATCGCAATCGGCGCTGCGGTTATGGTTGGCCTCAGCTTTGACCTAAATCTGAACCTCATCGCTAGGACCACATATGAAAATTCTCCTGGACGTCACTTTCAGTGGAGTGGTCGACGAATTAAAAGGATTACGAGCGCAAACCTTCCATCTGGTGTAAAGACGTTTCTGGAAAGGGCACAAGCCTGGAATTAAGTGGAGGCAACCACTTTGTGATGGATTATTTTTGATATGCACATTAGAAAATAGGTTGTACAGAAAGGAATCATTCAGGAATTGGCGCCATAGGAATATGTGCCAGGCTACGGACCGAGCTGCGCAGCGAATAAAGGAGCTATAGAGCCCGACGCTTGCTCATCTGGGAGCTTCAGTTTGATTTTTTTTTGTTTTGCTCGCCTCTTCTGGCCCCACGTGTTTCGCTCTGATTTTAAGCTTAGACACTGCAAAAACATGAACCACTGTATCTTGGAGTTAAACAGCTTCCCATCACTACCCCGTTCTTTGAAGCTCGGTTGGAAATTTGGATTGTTTAAATACACAGATTAGATGCTGTTATATGGAGTCAGCACAAAAAATCAGCCAGAAAATTAGTACGTCAGGCGTGGACCGTGAGTTCGCAGTGCCGAGACATGCCACGGCAGCCTCCACAGTACTAGCTACATGACATGCGTACTCTGCAGCGAGATTTTTAAAATTGAATTCACCGCTTCTTTTCTTCAAGATGCAAAAGGACTTTTAAGAGACACTGCCCGCATTGAAAAATTTCTGGTTCGAGCCGCACTTCCACCTGTTACCCACATGTTTTTAAACGAGTTCAAGTTATGGCCTACACTGGCGTAGGGCTTCTGTGATATGAAATGCTTGGGATAATGGTTTTTGTCTCCTCTCTGTGCAGACCAAACACATCAATTGTGGCACTGTTAAGGCAAAAAATACTCACGTGCCATAAAAGCATTATAACGCAAAAAACCTGTTAATTTTGTATTGACTTCAATATCCACACTCAGTGTTTCTATATGAACTTCTATGTTTTTCTTGTTTTGGTTGCATATGCAGCGCTCTTCTGTCTGATTTACAATTATGAAGAATACTGCCGAACAGCTAGTTTTTCCAATGCTTTTAAGCATCAAGAAACTCACTTTCTTTGTAACTGACGCAACATGCTATGTGCGGCCGCGTGTGAAAAACGGTCACCGGCGCAGCAAATTCAGTAACGGCTATGCATGTTTAGGAATTTATAAACAAATTGCACGCCCTTCATTAAGCAGTGATGACCTCCTGTTGCGAATTGAGTTCGCCTTTCACACAGCTTACTTTCCTGCCTTAAGCATCAATGTTGCAGCTAACTTAGAGGCTAATAAAGATTGCATGCCTACCTTACATGCCAGCAAAACGATTGACGATCATGTCTCAGGTTCGGTGAAAACGCGAATGAATTAATAGAGATTCAACTCGACTCTTGCTGGCCATGATGCGATAGCGCGAAAGTCAGAACGCGTTTTATAAGCAAACCAGGAACAATTGAAAAGTGGGTTTGGCAAAGTCACGTGCAGTCTGATTTTAATTTATTCCTGTTCTGAGGTTCCGACACATGATTAGTCTGAGGAAAACATTCGAGTCTTAAACCAGATAACTTCAACAGCAGCTTGGAGACCAATGTTACGAGCTGACAAAAGCGAGAGAAAATTTAAAAAAATAATTGCATCAAGTCGCTCCTAAAACTTGAGAGTGCCTAGAGGAGCAATTCAGTAAATGTCATGCTACATGAAATGTAAAAATAATAGAAAATAAAACTCCAGGAAGCGTTGCTAAAAGAAACAGAAGAAAAAGGAGCCATATTAAGGCAGTCTCTATGTGATACGGACAAGCGTAGCTTCCTGCCACAAGTCCTGCAACATCTTGGACAGACTTTTGCTTATTTGCGCATGCCTGTATTTCTCAACACACGGAGTTGTCGAGCCAGCCAAAGTACCTTATTAGTGACTCACCGAAAATGCATCTGAACGTTTGTACTCTCTCTCCACTGTGCACTCAACCCTAATTTAGACGTACACAGCGCCTGACGTCTAACGGAACATTCCTACCCACTTGGCACGTATACATTAACGTTAGCACGGTACGAAGGACGACAGGCATCACCTCGTAAACGAAGCACGTGGAGACCGGAGGTGCGGGTATTTTATTCCTTATCACGAGCACCAAGGGAGCCGTAAACACTTGGAATGCAGTTATTTTTTCATTACCTCTTACGCGAGGACGGTATGGTCCTAGTAAACATGTATACGTTGTCTTGTGATCAAATGGAAGAGGCAGCTATACGCGCATGTCCTAAAAGAGCTGAGCCATTTTGCCTAAAAGCACGCTTTGAAGTAGCGTGCCAGGAAAAAAAAAGAAAAGCAGAAAGCAAAACATTCATAGGTTGGAGAGAAAGATTAATTTCATTATCGCACTGACACTTTCTTTACGGCAAGGCCTGATGGCATGAGCGAACATTTCGACCCAAGGTTAGGCCGTACACAGTGTTTATATCGTGCGAGGAAAGGCCAAACCATTTTGCAAAACGACTCGACACGTATCCCCTGAAGGCGGTGAGAACAGGTCGTAAAGTTTTTGTTGCGTTGCAGTTTTGCAAGGACTGGATTCACTGAGGGTCGACACATTTGCCGCTAAAAGCTAGTATGGTTAAGCGTTTCGTTGACTATAAGATTAGACAGGCCGGAATTTCAGGTATGAAAGGAAAAGTGACGTACTTAAGCTGTTGATATTTTTACCGCACACGAGTGGGGTACAAAATATTGGAAAATGGACTGGCGTGCATACAAGAAAAATTACAATTCTCCTGTTGATATCCCGAAAAAGCACTTGTACTCGTGATGAAGAAATGAAGAGCTGGCTTAGGGAATACTGCATAAAATATTTTGTTGTATTCTCGTTGCTTTAAAACCAGGATACCTTTTGTGAGTACGTTATACGCAGTATTTACCAGCCAGGCGTCGGAGAGAAGGTTTTGCATGTATCGTCCAGAGAGTATTCAGCTTCGTTTGTGTACTAGTTGGGACTATACACGCCCCTTGAATGTAAGGAGAATTTGAATTTGGCCGCACTAAATGATGCTCTCAAATCAAAGCTTTCCTTCTAAATATTGCACGTAACAGCCACTGCTATTTGGTTATTGAGCAATAGTTTTTATATTATTTTTTTATATTATATTTCATATGGGCGCATGGTATATTTACTCTCCATGGCAGTGAATGAAGCCTTGATTACATATATAGTGTTTATTCGACTTCAAAATTTACTCGGATATTTCAAATTTTTCGGGCTGCATATCTCCTCTAAATTTTAAAGTAAAAGAAAGTGCTCACAGCATGAACGATCGACAATGATAAAGCCTTGTAGCATAGATGTGCGTGATAGATGGTGCCACATCTAGTATTATTCGGGGTGTAATCCTCGTCTGGAGGTTTGCCTCGTCTTCCTCCTTTTGCCTCACCTCGAGGGCATATTATATTATATTACCAAATAAAAATACTACTAATACTACTACTACTGCTACTACTACTACATTCTGACCCGATGAATTTGTCAGGGCAACATAAGAAGGGAATATGTATACAGAAGGAGACCCAACAGGAGCCGTAACGTTGAATTGAAGTTTATTGCAAATATACTTTCGGGAAAGGGTGTTACCAATCTTTAAAGCTCATTTATGCGATAGAATTCCGTGCTGTTTGCTTTGAATGGTTTTTTTTCCAATTCTTCTGGCAGGTTTGAGCAAACGTGACATTGTCTGCGGGGGTCTGACGGGTGATTTCGTGCGGTGGCTTCTATCTATGTTATTCGTTATATGTAAGGCCTGGATATGGTGAGAAAAATCTGAATAGTACGTTATGACTACGAACGAAAGAGCAGTAACTAAGCGAACTTGTCAAAAGAGAAAGAGAAAAAAAAAACGAAAACCAGAGTATTCGCTCTCAGCCGCCTTAAAATAAGTAAAGTGGTTTAAAGAAAAAATGCAAAATAGAAGATTACGGAAATGTATTTCAGTGTGCGATGAAAAAAAAAGTGATGAATGATCAGAAGTGCCGACTACTGCACCTCTGTGTTGTCATAGCCGCTGTGCAGTTTCAGGAAAGATCAGGTACTACTACTGCCTCATTTCCACAATGCACAGACGCACGTTCCCACACGCAAGTACATCAGTGCCGCTTCGTTTGCTTCCATAGCAGTTGTTCGGCACAAATATTATACACTGTCGATCGGACGTCTTTATCGGTCGACTGCGTTGCGCGCTCATAGGAGAAGCATTCGCGTACCTCCCCATCGGCCCACTGTCGTTTCACGGTCCCTTTACTGCGACAAATACGCGTCGATCACCGTCGCCACAATTGCCGTCCCCACACGTGTTACGCACAGCGTAAGTGTTCCACAAATTTTTGGCCACCCTGTTACACCTGTGGTGTGGCTAGCAAGTGAATGTCTAAGTCAGGAACGCAAACACAGCAGAGTGGCTCGAACGTTACTTTCGCTTTTTTCTGTAACCTGTGCCTGCGTTTACCAGCAATGTCGCTGCACTCTGGGTAGAGGCCGTCTGTGACGCCATCAGAAATGTACACTCTATCGCAAGCATCAATATCTAATGTTGGCCTGGATAAGTGAAAAGCTGCAAATATAATCAACGCTGCATAGACTGGTTACAAATTAAGGTTACCACATGAGGTTAAAAAAAGGTATTTTTGGCAGCCTCTATGCATTTCATGACTGAATGGCCAGACTGCCGGCTTACCACGACGTAGAAAACTTGAAAAGAGTGCCATTCGGTGCTAGACTGAGCCTGTGCCACACGATACGTGTGCATGTGTTGGATGCGGATTGTTTCTTCTTAACGAAGCACTGCAGGCCGAAAAAGCGGAAGCTGCTTGAAAAATAAACCGCACAGAGCCGCTCTTTTCTTACCTTAAAAAGGCAAACAGAAGAGCACACGAACACGAATGATTCTTAAAAAAGAAGTTTAAAAATTCCAGAAATAAGGTTGCTGCTAACTATCTTTACTGGTTACTTCTCTCCATGCTGGCGATCCTCATTCTACCTGAACCACTTATTTTCCTCGTCATCTGATTTGTTCGATAAATATTTAACATGCCTCCTACAGCTTACATGTTTGTCCTTGAACAGCTTGTACCACTGCACTGTTAGTCAGTGATCTTTTTGAACGCTAAATATTCGCTGCGCACTTTTAATCTTGCTCTTGTACATTTAAATCGATGTGGTGCTAATGCGTGCCATCTTCATCAAATCTCGCGATGGGAGGACAGATGAGCACCAAATCTCCAATCCCACTCGTGTCACCTCTTCCTCGCTCACTTATTTCTATTTCTTCTTCACCCTTCTTTTCCTTTTTATGTGTCCGCCTTCCTGTGCTGCTTTTCCTCACCCGTCACCGGCCTTTCCCTGCTTTGCGGAGCGCTCTGCACACGTCACTCACAGTGATAAGCATCAGCGAGACAGGCGCAATCAGGCGGCTTCCAATCACGTCAACCGGCTCCAAAGTCGTGGAGCGCGGACCAGGTAGTGCAAATACGGAAGCGCGGCTACCATAGAAATAGCTGAGAGAGAGAGAAAGCCGGGTCGTATGCAAGCGCGAAAGGACGTCGTTGGCATGCTTTGGCACTAAGGGTTGAAGCCTCTGGCACAGGTTCAGGCGCTTAGGTGACAGTGCTGTGGACAGTGCGAACTAGAAGGCCGAGCCGCCGTCCGAAGGACCCGTCGCTTTATGAAAAAAGCAGGGCATGTCGGTAAAGTTTTTGAATCTAGATGGTACCTTTGTGGCACTGCTGGAACTGATGGAAAAGCTGTGCATGTCGAAGGGGAAACAAATAAAATTCGATCGCGTTTCAATGAGAGATTATCGCAGGTTGAAACACAGAGTTAGGTCTTCGTCAATGGCGCTGGGGTTTAAAATAAATAGCAATTTAAATACAGTCGCGTCGGCACCGCGCTCTCAAGCTTGCTATAACAGCATGTAACACTGAGACTTTTTAGGCCTCATTCGACTAATTGGGTGCGTATTTTGACAGTTATGAGCCAAACTGACACTTCTTCGTTTATATCTTTAGTTGTTTTGTACCCAGTTTACGTCAAATGCACATTATCGCTTACCCACTCCCTTTTGCAATGAACTGTCTTATTGTCTTTCAGTAAACGAGTGACGCGCTGTAACTTAATCCATAAATGAATGACGGACTGTGAATCAATCAGCTATAACAATACGTACAGTCTTTGCCAAAATTATCCAGGCTGCATGATTTGAATCTAAATTGTATAATGGAGCCATTACGGCTTCTCACTACGGATCAAAAGGTCTTGAAAGGTGGAGACAGGGGTTCTCTTTACCTTGCAGCAATGCAGAGCTTGAGGGGTGCCTTAAGTGCTTCACTATGTTACTGAGAAGCAAACCATTTATCCTGGTTAATCCTGGCAATGTATCCTGGCAAGGACGGTAACTGTCAAAACATAACGCATAAGCAACAGAAACGGGAACACAAGAAAAGAAAGCGCACAGGGTAGCACTGGACTAACAGCTGATAATTTATTGAAAGACTGCGACCGGGTCCTTTTCCTCCTCTTGTGTTCCCGTTTTTGTTGCTGGTGTCATTATGCTTGATCCCCACTAACTTGCCCACATAGTTACCCTGTTGAAGTACCCACCCATTACTAACAAGATTACTGCATGCGCATACTGCGAAGGTTGAGAAAACTCTGTATTCGCAAGCATCAATCAAACGCGACGAGACAAAAAGAATATGCGCAGGTATCAAGCCAATGTAGCCGCAACATTCATTTCATGACCAGTTCTCCCCCGCGAGGAATAATGAAGAGTTCAACTTGAACCACTATAACCCGCTAGATATTTTTGTGCATTTGAACAAATGTGTTGCCCGCATGATAGCATGATTTTGGGAGCTGCGAAATCAACAGTTTAGGCGATATTGCTGAGCTTGGCAGCATCACGGAGAGTACAAACTGACTGCAGGATGCCCCGATTGGGCGCTGTATCACAGCGCTTTAAGCGTGCCGTCGCGACCTCCCTGCTTAAGGGTACTACTACACTGGTGCAATTCGCGGAATTATTAAGGACCCATTCTGTCAGAAAAACGCCGGGCGATCGGCTACTGGCCAGCGTAGCTTTCTGCCCCCGACTTCGCTGAATTCGTTGCCGCACCAAGGTTGAACAAAGAAATGAGGACAGTTCTCGCTGTTGAGAGCCTTTTACTTTTCATGGTGGCGAAAAATTACCAGCTCAGAAACTGGCAAATTTTGCAAGAACGAATCGCGTAACTGTCTGCGAGTTTTCGACAAAAACTGCACGTTAGTCGTTCGTAGCATTTGCCTCTGCATGCTGCAAGATTGAGAAAACTCTGTATTCGCAAGCGTCAATCAAACGTGACGAGACAAAAAGAATCTGTACAAGTATTAAGCCAATATAGCCGCAACATTCACTGCATGACACTTCAACAGCCACACACTTCGGCTTTTAATGTACTCCATAATGCTGATGCGACATGCTGTCTTCAAGCGAGAATTCTTTTGACGGGGTACCTTGTCTGAAGTCTGACTCTGTTCCAACGCAGTTCAGCCGTCTATTTCATTTTGTCCAGCGTGATTCGATCATGGACTTTTAAGGAATGAACTTGAAGAAACATTGTCTTGATGAATCAATTACGAAACTGTTCACAAAGCAATCTCACTAAGTGCCATGAGTTCTTCAAACACGAGTGGCCCATCTTTCTGAAAGCCTTTTACGATTTAATTAGAAAACTTTATAAATGCTTTTGAAAGATCGTGTAAGGGGGAGACTTTCGACGGCTCTGTGTGTCAAGGAAATCTAAAGAAAGAGTAATATCCAAAGCGACGTCACATAGAAAGAGGTTCTAAAACGTCACCAAATGTATGCTCGTCCTTTGCTTTCGGAATGAATTCTCTAATTGTTTCGCAAATGGAAGTGCTTGACTTGCCCTTCCATAGCTTGATTTAGGAAGCTGTAACGAACAATGCCGTTGCTGGGAGTGGGAAGGGGCAGTCTGGAGAGTGCTGGGGCAGAAAGGTTTCCGGAGTGGTCGCGCAAATACGACAGGCTCCGATTCCAGCTCCCAAAATCGACCCTAACGTTACGACAAAGACGACGCTTAAAGCGCGCCGCAGCGTCCCCTGGCGTCAGTGAACGAAAAAATACGGCGGGGATCAAAGGTGACTGTGAAGTGGGCGCAGGAATATGTCCCTTTCTGTGATTAGCTTCCTGCCATTGCGGCCAATCTGTTCCCTGTCTCGGGAACGAGAGACTGACTGAGTAAAAGGGGGAGGCACAAGTTTGTGGGAGTGGAAGGGGAAGAAAGGAGTGGGGAGAGTGTTTTCCTCAGTCTAGTCAAGAAGTGAGGGCTGACTGTGGCCATTTGCAATTTTGTTGGAAATTAAGCTAACAGGTTCGCAGCCCGGGACCAGCCTTTGAGGTACTGCGGGAAAGTCCTGCAGTGGAGGCGTTGGGTAGAAGCGTGGTAAGTTGATTTGACTGAAAAAAGGGAGAACACCCTGAAATCTGACGCAATGTCTGAGCTCAGGAGTTGTAAAAACGTTAGCAGTGGCGAATGCTGAACGACGGAAAATAAAACGAGGACGTTGCTCAAGTTAAAAGAACACTAAGGTAAGAAAAGAGCTCACCTAACACACTTAGAACCCTCTTGTCACTGTTGCTGGTTCAACGCTGTGAGGCGGTTATGCACCTCAGGTAACTTTCGTGCCGGTTTGTGGAGCGCTTTTTGAAGCTGCTGAAAGGAGGTTCCTGGCGTGAACAGCCATAGGCACTTTAATGCAATTTATCAATTTGGACGCTACATGTGATGAAAGCAAATTGCCTCGCAATGTCGTACTATGTTGGCTGTCAGGAACAAAACGACGTGCGGTGGTATGCTTGCTAACACAGAAGCGCGGTAATTTCATACGCTCAGAAAAAAGTGTGTATTTTTTTTTCTTTTGAGGCTTTTAACTTGGCAAGCTGGATTGTGAAGCCTCGAGAAAAAAGAAAATAAATCAATATCAAGTGCCACCAAAAAATGGTCAGCCTTTTTTTTCCGTCCTAGTCTCTTTTTAAGCCGCTATATTTTCAGAATGAAGCAGAATTAAATCAAGAATGACATCTAAGCGCCATTCTGACATAATGTTGATGAGTTCTCATACGAGGTTCGCATGCTTAGCGTGCGCTATTTCTTTACAGGTTACGGCAGTAAGTTCCTTTTGCTCGTGAAATGGTCCCAGGTCTTACTCCCGAGATTACAGCCGTAAGGCTCCTATACGCGACGAAAACTACTGTCAAATCTTCCCGTAAACGCGTTCATAGATACAGCCCACTTCTTCACACGTTCACACGGCCGATGGGAGAGGTGACAGTCGCTTGTTGCAGGCAGCTTTTTACTCCGCAGAGTCGGGACAACTATTGCTGCTCCCTAGCGCCGTCAATCGGAAGGAGACGATTGCCTAGTGTTTGCGGAGGTATAGAGCAGATATGCATCCCTTCCCGCCACAAATGCACGAGTCGAAATTAACCAAGAGCGGGGCAGGCTGTTTTGAGTTCAGGTTAATGACCTGCGAGGGAGGAACAGAATAGAAGAACAAAGAAAGACAGAAAGAGAGCGAGGCGTAGCCCACACACTCTTGACAGCCCTTTAGCAGAGCACGAGAAGTCTATAAGTGAAATTGGCGCCAACGCCAGACAGCCGCTCACAACCGCTTGATCCTGTCAGCAGTGAAGCTGGTCTCAGTGCCAAGAGAACATCACTGCGCCCACTCGTCCTGACGACATAGGGGTGCGAGAGGACGTCCGCGCAGCAGCCTGCAAGTGACTGCGCACCCCTCACGAACTCTGTTATGTTCACTGCGAAAGATTTTCGAACTTTGGTCTCAGTACTTACATGGCGACAAAGCATACATGAACAAAAGGCACGAAAAATACAAAAACATGTATTTTGCATCATGCGTAGCCATGCAGAGTGCTTTAAAAGGTGGAAGAGGGCGTTGAACTATGCTGCTCTGGATACTCCAGAGGCTTCCATTCCCTTTTTACTTTCTAAGAATGTCTGCAGTAGACACTTCCAAGTCGCAACCGTCCGAAAAGGCTTCGCATTGACAACTGCTATGATCAGCTCTGCCACAAAGGTCACCTTCAGCACATGAAGTCGCCACTCCATTCACTCCTATCGTCTACTCGCGAACGGTCCAGAGCTGGTCGGGATCAAGTCCTTTCATCCAAGGACCCTAGGTTTGAAGGTGCCTCTGTCCCCATCCTCTTTCTTTCTTTCTTTCTTTCTTTCTTTCTTTCTTTCTTTCTTTCTTTCTTTCTTTCTTTCTTTCTTTCTTTCTTTCTTTCTTTCTTTCTTTCTTTCTTTTCCTTTCTTTCTTTCTTTCTTTCTTTCTTTCTTTCTTTCTTTCTTTCTTTCTTTCTTTCTTTCTTTCTTCCTTTCTTTCTTTCTTTCTTTCTTTCTTTCATTCCATCTTTCTCTGTTCCTTTATTTCTTTCCTTCTTACTCTTTGTATTTATTTCTTCCTTTCTATCTTCCTCTGCTTGTTTCGTTTTTACTTTCTTCTTTTGATAGTTTTTCTCTTTTTCTTTCCTTCTTTCTTTATTTCTTCTTTTTCTCTTCGCTATTCTTTCTTTCCAGCTTTTCTTCTTTCTTTATGTCATTTTTCTTTTTTCCTTCCATTGCTCCGTTTGCACCATTAGAGTACGACGATTTCAAAAGGAAATAATGAAACTTTACAAAGTGCTGATAAGTAGCCGTTTCGTAGGTCGCTTTAAGCTAGCTGAAAGGCGCTGTCAGTGACTCCCACAGGTGTTGTGGGAACGAAGTATCAAGCCGAGCTGGGTCAGGAGCACGACGCAGCTGAATGGAGGCGTCTTCAAGTAAAGAGCATGGTGAGACAGAAAGGAAAGAAAAACAGAAGCTTGACCGTGTTCGAGTCGGCTTACATTTCCGGATACCTGCATACCTGAATACTTTTTTCTTTCTTCGTGCGGTTTTTATTGCGCTCGCTTTTGATATCATTAGTGAGACAGTCGGAAGCAGATGTTTCTCGTTCCATGACGTCTTTTTTTTTTTTTTTGGCGCGTCGTTCTCGCTACTGGCTTTGCACCTTCTTCTTACCGCACCAAGCAGACGTCGGCACAGTCGCAGGAAGCCGGTACCACAGGCTCCGGAAGCCTTGTTACGTCCGATGTCCAACTTTTACGGCTCTGCGTTTGCTCGCTTCGCAGCCGTGCCAAAACAGAGTGGCTGCAGTCTGGAAACCCTCGAAAAAAAGCAAACATATATTGGCCCTTCTTATCACCTGTCGAGAACACCTACGTTTGTTCGAAGCCAGATACAGGTGCATTTGTTTCTTCGGCTGTGCATGTTTCTTTTGTTTTTAGTTTGTTTTAATCTTCCTGTCTCTTACACACACAGATGGTACGGAAGAGCAGCGCCGGGTGTTACACAAGGCGTTCAGCCCAAAATAAAGTGAAGCTTAAAAGACTTCGCTAGCACGAAGCTGTTGTGGCGGACAGCGAAGAAGTATGTCACGGAATAACGGTACCACCACACACGACCGACGTACCAGAGTGAGAAAAACTCGTAACGAGACCGCAGGAAGTACCGGCGGACGCTTAGGTGGACGACAAAAAAAAAAAGAGGCGCAGCTAACGTGCTTCCATTCATGCTGCCATAAAATCAAACACACGGTCGTCTAAGTGCATCATGCTCTCGTTACGGCTTTCAATCAATCTCGGCGCGCCTGCCAAGTCTTTCCCCATTTTCCATCCCGCCAGCCGCCATTGTGCGTTGAGGCCTGCACCCTCGCCTCGCCTTAACGAGCGGAGCAAGCGTTATTTACGGCGCCGAAGTCGCGCTCGCTCTAATCCACGTCTGAGGCAATCAGACGGGCCGCGGTGCTAGTTGCTCGCCCGTTCTACACCATTAACCTCGCCGCAGTAAACAGCCTTCGCGGGTCTGCCCGCGCCATCTTGCGCCGAAAACCTGCGCTATTCTTTCGGTGGTCGGCGTACTCTTTCTCCTGGCTTCGTCTCATTGTATGCTAAGAAGCTTCCCCTCACGGGCTTTGGTGGTCAGTTAGGAGTGGGCGTCACGGAGGGCCCTATTCGTTTCTCGCAGGCACGTCTGGCTGCAAGGACTTTGGGCGGCAGCCACCGCAGACGCAAGCAAGTCGACTGGCCGCACTTAGTGGTGTCGTTGTCCTTGGCGAAGCGTCTAGAAGGCACTGAAGCACCATTACAAATAGTTGAGGATCTGAAGCGTTCTCTGTGTGACGTCTCGGGTCGTTTGCTCATAAATTAAAATACAAAAGCAAGAAAGGAAGCAAGCCGGGAAAGTAAGAAAGAAAGCTAAGTATGAAAGAAGGAAGGAAGGGGAGAGGAGAGGAAATGAAGAAAGAAAACGAAGGAGGAAATGAAGGCTGTTCGTTTTTTAAACATTTCCTATTAATGCGTGCACCTTCGGGAATAAATTTTCAGTCCTTGTCCTTGTGATTCTTCGTCTGTTCATTGTCGTTACCAGCTGTTGTCCACCATGAGAAAAAGAAGAGAAAGAAAGAAGAGAAGAAACAAGGAAGAAACGAAGAAGAGAAGAGAAGAAGGAGGAAAAGTAGGAAAGCAGGAAGGAAGAGAAGAAGCTAGAAAGAAAGGCAGATAGAGAAGGGAAGGAATGAAGGAAAATAATGAGGAACGGAAGAAGCAAGAAATCAAGGAAGTGAAGAAGGATAAAGGAAAGGAGGAAGGAAAGAAGCTCGAAAGAAACGAAGAGAAGGAAGGAACGAAGGAAAGCAAGGAGGAAGCGAAGAGGCTAGGATGTAAGAAAGCATAGAAGGAAAGATGGGGGAAGAGAAGAAGTAGAAAGAAAGAGAGAAAAAGGAAGGAAAGAATGAAAAATGAAGGATAAACCTGGAAAGAGAGAAGGAGAGGTAGAAAAAAAATGAAGGAAACGTTGCATTGTTTTCGGCTTTAATAGGATTGTATGCTGAACGCCACACTGTCCAGTGAGAGACATGTTGTTGCCAAGCGTCTGATCCACATCTACCTGTTCGCATACCCACTCCTGTTATCGTTATACGACTGGGTTGTCGGCGCCGGGCCTTTAGTTAATTTCAGTCTGCGCTCGAGGATTAGTTGACCACCAAGCCCCACGAGTAGATTCTGGTCTAAGGATAAAAACTGCTCACTGGAAGCAATCTAATTTTTTTTGCCCACTTATAATTTTTGCTTAAACACCAGTGTGATTTTGCGCAAATTTCTGCTTCTGCCACGTGTCACTGGATGGCATGGAAAGAGATGCGATTTATAGCTTGGTTTCCTGATGTCTAGAACGCGTTGCTTAAAGGGCCTTCCCCAGAAGAAGGCGTATTCCTTTGGTTGAAGCTTGGACTGCCACCAGGTTTATAATGCAGATACTGTCGTAAGCTATTACTCCCAGCTCACGTTTTCGAGGTGTACAATTCTGACGTCACAGTGCCATTCACGACATGTGGCTTTGAAGTACACTTCGTTGTACCTAACATGACACTTTGGTTACTTTTAAGATCATCGTTTTCTTTTCTTTGATGAGCACGAAATTCCGAGCTGTCACCTGCGAAGCGAAATAGCGAGCAATCGACGTTCACGAAATGTGGCGACTGTGATTTCTTCAAAGTTTTCATCTGCTTGTCCGTTCCCCATTTCCGCTTTCACCCAAGGTGTACAAGCAGTAATCGACTAACATCTTCAGAACGCACTTCATGGCGCTATTATGTAGTGAAAAAAAAAGGTAAATATTTGTGGCCTTAGAGCTTCAAAGTTCGTCTTAACCTAGATTAGGGCGCAAGACGAACCATCGAGTTTTCAACGAATCAATAACTGTTAGCCAAATATTTGCAGAGGTCAGCGTTGGAACCGCTTTTATTGACCCTGAAAAACCGTATGCGTGTCACATAGCTTACGCGAAGCATAATATTCAGCTAGTTTCTTCAAGGGTCTTTCGTTGTCTCTCCACTACCAAGAATGCATGGATTCTCTTTCACGTGGCATTATGTGGTATGAACTGTCTTCTTACGCTCTTATTAACTTTGCTTTTGTTTCTTTGCTACGCATTAATAATTGAATTGGAATTTTTTTTCCTACTTGTTCTTGATCGTTACCTAGAGTTATCTGCGTCGCTCTTTTCGCTTATTGTTGTGCTTGCTTTTTCTTATTTTTACTCGAAAAGAATAACCGTCTTGTTTTATATTTTATGCTGGTCTTTATCCTTGCACTGTGTTCCTTGTGACCCACTTCTCTATGAGCCTGTAAAGGCTCACAGATCATTAAACAAAAATAATAAATAATAAACTTGCAAGCATTGCTCACTGTGTTAACACCCACACTGCATCGCGGGTCACCGGTGGGTCACGCTATTTCTCCATGCTTTGTGGGCACAAATATCGGATCACAAAATAAAACCGTGGGAGAGATATTGTGAGGTCCTCCTTCTCAGACCTCACAATAAAACCTGATCCACGGTGACCCACTACGGAGTGAACGTGTTTTATGTACCGCGGCAGTTCCTAATGGGAACCGTAGTGGTGGCTTATTGGTTTGGGCATCTGCCTTGCGTGCGGGAGGTTCGTTGTTCCAACCACATTGCTGCCGCGTTCCGATCGGCCCACCCGTCATGCTACGGGTGCAGGCATTTCCCATGGCCTGGTGCTGGGCTCTTTTGGGGTGGAATGCTCTGGAAATGGGTCTCTGAACAACACATTGAGCAATGCGAAACACCGTGTGCCATGGAGCTCTGTGACCAAAGTTACCTCGCACCATTCAAAACTGATCATCGTCATCAACTTCGAGTGGGAAGCCTCTGCGTTGAGTACGGGTATAGGCTAGTTCACAGCTCAATTGGTTGGCCATTTATATTGGCAAAACAGGGCTCGGTGGATACTTCCTTATGAAGCAGGCTTTTTAAACCACAAATTTTCTGCTTTTAGGGACTTCGACGGACCCTTCTTAAAAAAAAAGTGGCTATCTGCTATTTCTCCACTTCCTTTTTCGGTACACATGGTTGAGGTACAAAGTACAAGTAGAAGGAGTGACGTGTCCCGGTAGCTGAACTTGCAAGAAATCATGTCCAACATTCTTGGACAAAAATTTTGAATATTACAAACTGTAAGGCACTGACAGAGAAACGTTGAAGGCAATGGTCGATTCTTCCGATGTGCAGCAAAATCTTTCTTTTATCTATGAGTTTGCATCGCTCGCATCGTGCATTTAAGACTGCTACAGAAAACCAATTGGGAACGCCTTTGACGTTAGCAAAAACGTTAATAGCATAAACATTCAAGCCTGCCGACGTGGGACCTGCGGGTATATTGATTATTATATTGAAATCTTGCAATATATAGAAAAATTGCGCTCATAAACTCTTTCCCCTTCAAGAATGCTTTTCCCTCAGAATTGTTGGGAATGTTTGCTTAATATAGCACGATGTCGCATGAATCACTTCCGGTGACGGCGCCGTCATTTCAAGGGGCATGTAAGGAATAAAAAAATCAAGTGAAATCTTATGCAGTGAGGCTTTGGTAAACGTTGAAAAGCCTCTCGCGGTCGCATAATGACCGAATCTTTTTTTGCAATTCAGCATTTTCTATTGGCGCAACACCATATGTTTGATGGGAACAGATATATAACTACATTTCAAGCGTGTACTCCGCATACTTGACTTCGGTATTAGCCGTGTTTTTGATATAAGGTATACTAGTGTATAGTCGTACTACTCGTATTTTGATTATTTCAATCACAACAGGTTTCTTAATTACTGACGCTTTTTTAACGACCTAAGTTGTAAACAAGCATAAAAGATGACATGGTTTCATTTAGAGCAAAAAACAAAGTTGACATCAGTGTGTCGATTTGTCAGCGCCTGCATGACGCGAATGTTTGTCTTTTTATTATCTCTTACTTGAGTTACTTGCACTAGGCCTCTGCTGGGTTCACTTGAAGAAAGACTTAAGTGGCGTGTCTATGAAAGCAGAATGCGCACACGAGTCAAGCATCCTATAGTACAGGCAGAAAGCCACCATAATTCAAGCATTTTCTACCATATTTAGCTCTTGTATTTTTGCGCCTTGGCTACGCGACCGATTTGACTCATTGCCCTTCTGTTCTTTCACCGCTTCGAAGTTTAAAACCAGTTTCCCATGTTAAATAAAGCAAACGATCTTTTCGCTAAGGAGTTCCGGAGTTCAAACACTTCTTCAGGGCTCAGACACTCTTCACTTTCGCAATTTAGTAAGATCGGTGCCTGAACTCGGCGCACTTGGCTCGAAGCGGCCTGTCCAAATATTTTTCTCTTTTACCAGTGAAGAGAACGGCGCTTATCTAAATACCGTTAGAACGAATTGAAATCCTTCGAAAGACTCGTAACGACGCGCTCAGGAACTGCAACGCTTGTCGCAATCTTCGTGAACCGGCCTGTGAGATTCGCGCTGTCAGCGGTGTCACGCCATTTCAACACGTTATACGCATTTCGCTTTTCTCTTCAGCCATCGCTTCTAAATGAGCAGTTTTTTTCTTCTTGATTTTGACTAGCATCGGTGGATGAACGCGTTAAATTCACTACGAGGTTCCTGACCTGTCTCGAGCATTTATCCTTGAGTAAGCTGGCGAGAAAGTGTCTCACAAATTGGCCTGACAGCTTTAGAGTACGAGCTCGTTTTCGCTTTGAGTAGGTGTCTGCTGTGGCAGATTAAATCGCGGGCTTTTTTCTCCAAGAGATCAATCTGTATCAACGCCCTGCTCGATTGGAAGAGAGGAAAATGCCACCCCCTCTGTTTGGTTTTCTTTATTTTTTGGAGAACAAAAAGAGGCTGGAAAATTGACATCTCTATGTTCAACCACGAAAAAGAGGAAAGAAAAAAAGCAGGCGTCAAGGAACTCATTTACACCTCGGAGACATTGCGTGGTAACTCATGAACGTGGGAACAAATGTGGGTGTACGAAAATTGCAGCGCTGTCTTTCGGAACAACACTACTTGGAAAGGTCACTGACTGCTCGGAGCGCGATATTTTTTTTTCGTTGTTTAGTACATTGCATTGTTTTCAACACTTCAGAAAAATGTTTCATATTAAGGGGAGATGCGGGGCTGAAGATCAATCATTGAACAGCTGGGCCGACATTGATGAAATTTGTCACGATGCATCCTTATGCCATTGCAGCATAACCAAAACTTCGAAACTCACTATTAAATTTGAAAAAAAAAGGTTGTTTGTGCTCACTTAGCTAGTGAGTCTGTCACTTTTGGAAAACTATTTTTAGAATACTTGTAATTTGTTCACTTTTTCGTGACAAGTGACCCAGATCTTCTGACACCAACGTCTTCTAATTGACGGGAATACTTGATTATTTTGCCGCATAACATTAAAGCGCTACTCAGATGCACTATATTAGTGCACGCAACGTATTATAAAACGCAGCGTTTTTTTTAAAGTACCATAACACTTGAGGCCCGCTCGCATTTGAGATAAATCTTCGGCGGTGCACTGAGTTTCTACATAATTCGGGCGCTGAGTACTTAGTACCCGCTCCCAACGCGGCGAAGTGCGCAATGACGTCTGGCTTCCTCTGGCGCGCCGTTGGAACTCGAATGAAGCAGTCAGTCGAGAGCTTTCTATTAGCTCTCACTCAACTCGGCCGATTCTCGCAGCTGCATCTTCCACTCCTACGCGTGGGACCGAAAATTGCCTGTCTGCCTGCGTGCAGTTCCCTGGCACGCGGCTTCTGAGCGCGCAGTGAAGACGGCCACTGCGTTCCTTTGGTTTCAGGAAGAAACTTGGGCAGGCCAATTGGAGACTTCCGATTGGGTCGTGAGCTGAATAAAAAGGATCGATCGTCGACGCAGTCGACTTCCGGTTTGGCTTCGTATCGACAGAAAATTCGCGTGCAGTGGAAAAATGCCAACAGCGCGTTTCATGCGGTTTCCAGCTTCACAGTGCCCGTGGACCACATCGCGCGTGTCATAATGATAAGTGTAGGTCGCTACTTTTTGTTGAACAACAATCGCTTGTGAAACATTTGTTGGAATGCTGCGAAATAGACGGAGCCTGTTGCTGTATGTTTTCGCAAAATGAATGCGGTTCATGCGCAAAAAATTTTATTTCCGTGTTTTGACATTGCGTTTTGTTTATTAGTGAGTCTGTTATGATGAAGAGTTCATGAAAAGGGAACTTCTTTGGTAATATGAAATGTCAGGAAGAAGGAAAAAAAACACGTTACCTTCGTCACAAAAGACGCTTTAGATTTGATTGTTCTAGCAGAAATGTATAGAACGAAATGATTTTTCATCTAATTTTGCCTAAAGTGAAAAAATTGCCAGTGGCTTAACTTAGCTAACTCTGAAATTCAGCGAAAAGCAAGCACGCTTGCTAAGCGTCTGAGGCTCGTCCATGGCAGCTCCGCTACAGGCTTGAGACAGCCGTACTATATATATCCACACCACCACGTGGCTATGACGGGGTATCACATGGTCATACGACCCCTCCCCCCCAATCGGATGTCATCACGTGGCTTCACATTACCCCATCGGATGTTCTTAAGGTTAGAGGTCAATCTAAAGGTCAGCAAATTTCAAAGGTCAAATAAAGGTCACGGTTCAAGCTGAGGGGTAAAGGGTTTGACTCCATACCTGTACCAGATATGGTCATACACGGGCGTCCTTGGTTGGGCTGAAGGTCGTTCAAGGTCGCTGTGCTGCCTACCCGAAGACTGCTTTACCTAGCGTAGTGAAGCTTGTCGCTTCAAAATGCATATCGCCTCCTGACACTGGCAAGAAAAACGGCTTTGCTTCCAGTGATATTTGACTTTTCTGCGATAACAGTGCCAGTGGCTTTCTCCGAGGTGAAAGACGACGATTATTTTTACTGAGGTAAACAACAGCAACAAGAGAGAACAAACTCCGCACATGTGCTGCACAAAGTCACTGCTGCTTGAGCAGGTGTGAGGCATGAGAGACCCGTGAAAGCAGGAGTGGGCACCAGTGTGTCGCCTGTTATTGCGTGGTCAACGTGGGGCACTTGGAAGCAGGTGCAAGCATAAGTGTCGCCATTCGGCTGCATTGGGCGACTGTTACTCATCCTTCACGCGGAAAGCCTGCCTGCGCTTCTTTCGCTGAGCAAGAAAAGTAAACACTGAGAACAAAAATAAGAGCATCCGGCGGAAAAGCGAAAAAAAAAGAGAGGAAACGGCAAACAAGCCTATAGCACGAGTGACATGTTATAAAAAGCAGCCTAAACTGGAAGGGAGGAAGTGCTTTTTATTCAGAATAGTCATTCATTCGCGATGAATGCGGGCCGCGCACTTTCCCTTGCTGCATGCTGACTGCTTTGCTTTGCAAGGAGAAGACGTGGAATGGAATTTCGCGTCGGGGCTAAAATTTAGCAGCGGCAAAATCAGCGAAAGACTCGCTGACGCGTCGGATAATGACCACGCTTGTCATGCAGAACAGGAAGGGCAATGACTTTCGGACGCATTCTCAAGCGTCGCATACGGCAAGATGATTGCGAAAATAAACGACATAGCCTCGCTTGTTACAGGGCACGACGACCCCGCATTTCACAAGGCTAGCTGGACAGCATGCAAGCACATGGATGGCGGGCAATCGAAACTTGTTAACATGTTGAAGGGGAGACGCGAATTTTTTTCTGTTTTTTGCTTTTTAAAAATTGAAATCATGTCTCAGGCAATGTATTCATGATTTCAGCCACAGCCCAATCCGCCGTTTTCGATGCATCAAGCCAACTTTTCTCCTCTCACTCATTTACTAGCCTTCATGTGCTTCTGCACCTCAAGGGAGGAAGATAGAGGACCCTATAGCTAGCGACCTGTCGGGAAAAAAAAAATGACGATTAAAGTTTGGTTCTGTTTTTCGTCACGAGATGGCGCTTTATAGAGGAGCATTCGGCATATAGGATGATGATGATGATGATGATGATGATGATGATGATGATGATGATGATGAATTTTTATGGCGCAAATGCAGCTTTGGCCAAAGAGCGCCGTGCCACAAGGTATTTTTTTCTACACAAGGCAGGGCCAAAGACCCATTTCCCAACGATTTCATCCTAGCGAAGCCGAGCACTAGGCAGGGGAAAGCTTGTACCCATTGTATCACCTGTGCGTACCCGACGGCACTGGGGATCGGATCGCGCATCTCCCGCATGCGGGGCGGATGCTCAAACGAGTAGGCCACCGCTGCCGTAGCGGACAGCTCAGGATTGATGTCAACAGCACACCGAAGTTTTTCGCATTGCGACTTCATCAAAATGAGGCCGCCGTGACCGGTATTCGATCCCACGACGTTGGAATCAACAACCGTACGCTAAAGCCACTGAGCCACTGCGGCAGGCTTATAGCAGAAATACGATATACAATGAACTCAAAAGTTGGCGCTAAAGTATGTTTGGTTGGACGCAGAGATATGCGCGCTTCGTTCGCGGCATTTAAGTCTGGAAGGGTGAAATAGAGTCTCAAGACGAACACGCCATTACATGACTGGGCGTTCACAAAATAGTGGCGAAAATTCTCTGCACCGCGGCACTGTGAACCGCAACGTATTCAGGTATGTTTCGCTGAAATAGCACCGTGGCTCGTTTTCTTTTCTTTAATGTTCCAACGAACGATGGCAAAGATTTAATCACAACCTTTCGCTTTTCCGTCATCGCCCTTCATTGAGAATGCCCGGAAGTTAAGCGCATTTTAAAAAAAAAATATGACGGGAAAAATACTTTTTATTCGTTGCAACGGCTCTTCTCACTTGCCCATTGTGCCTTTTTTGTTCGCTGGAATAGGTTGCGGTGTCATATTGTCTCTCTCGTCTTTTTTTTTTTTCAAGCTAGCCCAGTGGGCACCAGTCACTGCTTTGGGCCCTAATAGCTTTATTCTTACAGGCTAGCACGTGAGGCTACAGGCGATTTGCAAGGCAAGTGGAACAAACAGAAGGTGCATGGGTTTGTCTGTGTCGGATCGTGCTTATATCTTGTATCGAGGGGCTTGTTAAAAAGTAAGGATGCATTCTGAGGCAGGCATGCATGCAGGCTTCAGCAGCATGCAAATGCGTTTAGATGTGTGGTTGATTACCCTTAAATTTCTTGCAGTCCTGCGAAATACATGCGGAGAGCATTAAGAAAGGGCCCGCATGTTTATTTGGAGGAGCCAGCGAGCAACATTAAGCATTAAACAGAAGCAATCATGGGCAGTATCACTTCTTGCCTCGAAAGCTTTACGTTAGCTGACAACCGTCTACTAAATCGCCAAGTTCTTACTTAATCCTGAAGCTTGCACTCAACAAAAATAAACACAATCCTGAATACCTGCCCAACGCTTCTGTTAGAATCTACTGTCATCTTATAAAGCCGTGCAAAATTCATCAGAAAGTTTACGGTAAAGCTTACCTACGAAGACCACGCTGATATATATAGCTGGCTCAGGCTAAATTTAGATCACCTGCTGGGGTTCTTTAACATGCACTGACATCGCACAGCACACGGGCGTTGTTGCGTTTCGTCTCCATCAAATTACGGCCGCCGCGGCCGGGACGTAACCCACGGCCTTGGGATCAGCAGCCGTACGCCAAAGCTACTGAGGCACCGCGGCGGGTCACACTTAGCTGATGCTGAGTATGACCCGCAGTATATTCCGCGCATTTATATGTGCCACATAGCTAAGGGGCACACAACGTACTGTAATGAGATACTTAGGATGTCCGTTGGTACAAAATAGCCTCTTTGCGCTTGACCAATCGCCGATTGTGCATAACTTGCGTTCCTGATCCGATTTTAAAAAAAGGAGCCCGGAGTGACGGCAAGATTCGAAAGAGCATGGGTTCGGCAAGCGCGCTGTCTACTGTGAAAAAAGCCGGGGGGCTGGACAAGCGGAAACGCAATACCTGGAATTCGGAATGAACCCTAGCCAGTGCCGCTAAACCTAGCGCCCACTGACGCCACAGTGGGAAGCCATTCTGTCATTCTCTTTATTTCTTACGCCACGGATCACGTCAGCGCGCTATTTTTCAATGCTCAAAGCCATGCTCCACAACGATACAGATTCCTTACAGGGTGGCACAGGGGACGGGCCTGGCCGAAACGATAAGCGGCGCAGTTCGAGTACCACGCGACAGCTCGTTTATTCTTAGAGGGCCTCGTTATTCTTGTATCGCCGACTGTTTCGCGAACCTGGCGTGCAACGCTCGCCTTCGTAACCAGCTGAGCACTGCAGCTTGTAGGGTGTTGCGGCAGAGCCCATCATCTTGCAAGCGTGCCTAGCCAGGACCTGCGGCCAGGAGCGTCGTCGCGAATCTCTCTGCAGAGAGAAGCCACGTTAGCGGAAATGCAGTCGACTCACGTACAGAAGTGTCTGCATTCTTATTATTTCGTCAAACTTAGCTCCCGCAAGCTCAGTTACCTGCCTCCCCCCAAACTTTGTTTTTTGCCCTGCGCCTATCCTCGCGCAACTCATGAATCAGTTACACAAGAGCCTCAAATGCATTCAGAGCGGTACCATGAAAGAAACGAGGCGCATTGCGCCTCAAGATGTCTTCATCGCTCGTCTCAAACGCATTTACACGTGCGTTCTATTTGAGGAAAATTGCAGCTGACGTTGAACCAGAAGACGCGTTGTTATATAGTGTCGCCTTTTGCCACCATCGCATTTCACGGCCGAGTGAAAATCTGCGTGGGCATTCCAGGTGGGCTTTACTCAGTCCGTTTCGCGAAGACGTTCCTCTTCCCCCTTATCTTCTCTTTCAGCCCTCGAGGCAGGCTTGAGGAGATCTTGAACGACTTCTGAGCGTTCCTTTCGAGGCTCTAAAGCCGAGGAGATTATGAGCTCGGGTGACTCGTCGTCGTTGTCGTCGACATCGCCTTAACGACGTGGCGCTCACCGCATTACGTAATCGCTTACGTAAGGCATAACGCCTGAGACTTCAGAACGCCAAGTTCGGCGTGTCGATTAAAAACAAAAAAAGAGAGAAAAATTCCTCCAATTCCATGCATATTTGTAACGGATGGAAATAAAACCCTCAACTTGCTTTTGTTGACTAAGTTTTCATTTTTGTGAACATTTCAGTCAGAAGGAACATGTCGCGAATGAAAAGTTATTTTTTTCAACTAATAGAGAGCAAAAAAAAAATTGTTCAAGAAGGGTCACCTGAGCCATTAAATGCTACCTGAAGAAGAATGCAAAGCTCATTTTTGTTGAAGAGACAAAAGGTTTCAAAAGGAATGTTCGTTCTAGAAATGCCACCTCAGTGATGATAAGATGAAAACTGGCCTCAAGAAAAGCACACGGCTCTTTTGAGTAGGGATGAAGAAACCCGTCAACGCCAGCAAATAACTCAGTCATGGTTTTCTCGGGACGAACAGTAACCATCAGATTGCAGACAGCAGGCTGAAGGACAACTGTCTGCTAGAAGAGGAAAGGGTGTATCCCTTTTTGCTATGTTTCAATCAGAAGCGTGTTTTTTAGCGTTTTTTGTAATATATAGGGTGTTTCACCAAACAACATTTAGAATTTTTAAAAATTGTTTTTTTTAGTTAGAAGAGTTCTTTTTCCGGGATAACATAGTAAGTGGTGCAGTACATCAGACTACCGCTAAGACGTGCTAACTAGCAGGCTGGTTAACTAGAATAGTTAACGTTTTCTCTATTGCTCTTAGGCTGCCTAGTTATAGAGAGAGTGTAGACCACTGTGAGTAATATCCATATCAGCTTTTATAACTTTGAAAACGAGGTTGCCGTGGGCGCTGTAGCCCAATGAGTTTTGGCCATTTCGACGAGTTGCGTGCACTGGAGAGGTGGCTTTGCCTGCAAGCTTTTCGAAAGCGCGAGTATTTTGGCGCGATGCAGCCTTAATTTGTTCGGACACCATGCCAAGAGAACCTCGTTTTCGAAAACCTAAATACTCATACGAATATTACTTACGGTGGGCTCGACGCCTCTCAATAACTAAAGAGCATAACAGTCATAGATAAAAAGTTAACTACTCAATATTAGTTAACGAGCCTGCTAGTTAGCGCGCCTTAGTCCCGTTCTGATGTCCTACAACTCTGAAAATGCTATGCCAAAAAAAAACAAAACAAAAACGCTTCTGTAACTCAAACAGCCTAATTTTAAATATTGAGGAAGGTCTTGGATGAAGCACCCTCTATAGACATATAGCACAGTGAACAAAAAGCGCTACAGTTCCGTAGTTTCGATGCAGGTGAAACGCTAAGGCGCCCGTGTGCTGTGTGATGTCAATGGTGCTTGATGAGTGATGCTTGTGTGATGTCAAGCCCTCCATTACGGCACCTTTTTCTTCCTTTCTTCTTTCACTCCCTCCTTTACCCCTTCCCTTACGGTACGGTTCAGGTATCCGCCGGTATGTGAGACAGATACTGCGCCATTTCCTTTCCCCAAAAGCCAATTTTTCCGCAGTATGGGAGCAGATAAAGGTCACCGTCTTGGTAGCGGTGCCTGTCGTCTTGAAAAATAGCTTTCAAAATAATGTTTTCAGTGTGTCAAATCACCTACCATTTTTTTTTGCTCATACATTTAGTTTTTGGCTAGCTCGTAATCCTGCAACATTCTGCGCAATTCAAGCTCTAGTGTTTCTACATGCATCGCGCTTGTGTTATGCATGCGTCTGTGAAAAATCCACGCAATACGCTTAATTACACGGAGAGTGCTGATCAGTAATCGCATTTGCGTAATTTAGAAAATGACTCTGCTAAACGCTTTCACAGAACAGATATTACTTATCAATATCCATGCATGACGTGACTATGACGTCAGCTATGACGTGAGTCCTAGAATTATGTCGTGACTAGTTTTCGGGCGTGTGGATGCAGCGTTTCTAATTTTTAGTTCTAAAACTGATCAACACTGCCCGCTGCCAAGGTAAAAAATGGCAATCAGTCTTTCATAAATTACATTCTTGTTGGCTAATGTTACTAACGTCAATTTAAACGAATTCGAGGACCTGCAGCCAGTTCAGAGCACAAAAGATTTCCACGTCTTTCGTGCAAACAGAAACCCCGAGTGAAAGTTCCTGGAATATCTAAAGCAATGCCGCGTTTAGAGTTCCAGCTGAGTGTGTGGACTTGATAAGAAATGTGATGCATATTTTTCTATTAAAACCTCTACTTTTCGGAACCGTGTTTACTGCTACTGCAGTGCTCCTTCTTCTCTTAAAGCTTATGCAGACAATTCGGTACATATACCTGTTTATCGTATGCAAACCGAGAGAGGCGATATTGTTACTGCAGTCTGTCAAGAAGAAACGGATACTAGGCAGGCCAATCGCCAAATGTCAGCATGCTTTCTGGAAAGGCTACGTTTGACGCAGATAGGCCCGTTGAGCAAGCAGTAGGGAGCGTACGGCTCCAGAAGACAGCTGAAATATACTCAGACTGCCTTAAATCACGTGGCGATCAATTTGCGTAGCTAAAAGCCTCCGTTATGGTGGGAAGAAATGACGAAGTATAATGACAAAGTCTATATTAAAACAGCGCGCTGGTAGCAAACAATGCCAAACACCTTACGCATATGAAATGTCTTGTCGGGGCAACATGCAGTAGTATCGCTGCAGAAAATCTAAACTAGGAAGCCTCCCGCAACATTAGAGTTATAGATAGCGGTCGAGTATTGATCGATAATAAAGCACTTGATGTAAACGATCAGCTTTCCTGGCGGTTGGAATCTGCGGACGCAGTTCCGCAACGCATAAATCTGCTGATTATTCACAACATCTGGTTTTTAGACACCTTCAGAGCAAGATGAAGCCTTGCCAGAGCGCGTAAAGCAGAAGTTATGACTCTGAATTGTTTTTGTCGCAGGGGAGGGTGGAGGTGAGGAGAAGAATGCCGTCGTGAAATAAAAGTTGCTAAAAACCAACTGTGCCAAAACGGCTTCTGCCGCATCGTCGCATTGGTGTTCACGTTGTGTAATTTTTTTTGTTTACATGGACAAGAAAGAAGAGGCTGGTTCTTGGCAACAGCGCCAGCTACTGCGTTGTGCATATTAAATATAATCACTGAACTAAACCATAATGCAACTACATCACAGAGAGTACGCAAAATAACATGCAGTATACAACGTACGTGCCAAAATTGTTTACATTATATAATGAAAAATGCCAAATAGACATTAAGCAATGGGCAAACGTAATAGTAAATGCTATGTTATCGGGAAGCACAATAAATTGATAATACACAACAGAGAGATGTTATAAGGTGTGCGCCTCGAAGTGCGAACAGCCTTTGTAAGAAATATGCAGCTCAAGGGGTTTGCCGTGCGGTGGGGCTTCCTGGCTTTGGAAGTCCAGAGCTTTGACAGGCAGAGGACGAGTGGCCGAGAGTAAGTGTCATCTTTGAGGTCTTCGGAACGTTGACGAAAGAGGACGAGCCAGAGCATCATCCAGAAGCTAAGTCGATGGGCGGCATATTTAATACAAAGATTAAACCTCACAAACGTTGCAGCTGATATCTCTTAACATACTCATTCTTTTCATTATCTCTCTCAATTATACACAAAATAATTAGGTTCACGCGATAGGACGAACGAAAGCGGCAATCGAGAAGTACATATAGAAATTAATACATATTCACGTTGAACCGGGATTGGATTGGATTGATAGAGTCATGTATTTTTGCTTGCATGGACTGTACAGCGAACTGTGAAGTTGAGAGCTCTGGATTAATCTCGACCGCCGAAATCAGAGCACACGAGATCGTTTGCGTTACGTTCGCAGGAAGATCCTGCCGCCTATTCCAGGATTGAACTCGAGACCTCCTCTTGAGCAGCGGAACGCCATAACTACAGCGGCATTACGGCGACTCTCACGTTAAGTTTTTAGTGGAATTAATTTCCTCCTCGTCAGCATTCACCAAAACACGCTAATTACTTTGTTCAGCAGTCAAAGACCGCACGGTGAGTGTATGCTGTGCTGAATCAGCACGTGTGGCTGCGACGCCAAAGCGATACGAGTGCTTAAGGCAATGACGCAAGCACAACAGAGGAACCGTTCATGCACCCTACTGCGGAGGGATGCTGATGAACGTGTGGTAACTAAAGAGCACCCTGTGGCCGAGTACAATATGTGGCCCACTTATCGACAATACAGGCTTCTCCTGAAACAGGAGGGAAACAGGCGACTCCTGTACAGCGGGCGTGGCGTATGCCAGCTTTCGTTTTTATTAGTTCACCAAGGGACACTTCCTTATTTGAAATCATGAATGATTTCTTAAGTGAATTATAGAGATCTTAATAAAAAGAAAGGCTTCGAGAACGTTTCTTAGTTCTCTTTCGTACGACGAAGTACATTATGTGGCGTTCACCGTGCTTATTTTTTAAACGAGCATGAACTCAAAACGTAGTTCAGTCTACAAAGAAAGACTCCGCTCGGTGCGCTCACACGGAGTGTAACGTGGCCACATCCATCATCTCTGCTGTGTTCTAAAGATGAGTTTCCGCAAAAGCGGCGGGGGCAAGTCAACGTGTTCTTCATACATATATAAGAAAAGCACCGCAAGAGTTCACGTACGTACAGAAAAAGCGGCAAATAACGAACACACGTACAGCAGTGAAACGCGTGGCGATTTAGTCACACTTAAAGGTTTCATAAAAGAAGGCAAGAGAGGTATGCTACAAAAGGTATTCCTAAAAAACATAGAACTCTTGTGTCAATGATATATGGACAGATACATGGCTAAAGATATAAGAACACTATGAGATTAGGACTGTGCTAGCTACGTGTACTAGAAATCGGCTTGTCGTATGAGTATATCGACAGACTTAGTCTGTTTATTGTTCACTGTAAAATCTTGCTGAGCTTAGCGCATGAATAGCCTTAGATGCTTATGCGCTTAATATTAAATCCAGCATGACACAAGACACGTAAAATCTGACAGCAAAGTAATTTAGTCATGAAAATTTATGAAACGATAACCACTAGCTTATAAGTTCCTGCTCTCAGACTGCTATAAACAGTAACAAAATTTTCAAGAAGAAGGTATAAAAAGGGAGAATCTAAGCAAATTTCGTGTGTGAAAGACGTACCAGGAAAAGTATTGTTACCGTTCCAGTATTTTCTTCCGTTGAAGTGGAACTAAAGTGGCCTTTCTGCAGCGCTCAATGGCACTGAGATATATGCAGTACAAGCAATCATTCGGCAGGAGCTACCAAATTTCTACTCTGAAGCTACGCGAAATTTTCTCGAATTGTTTCAATTCTTTGATTTTATTGAACAAAAAGAAGACGCCACAGTTCCGCATTCTCCACCTTTCCTAAGAAGACCTAAGGCTATATCTCTAGCGAAGGCGACAAACTCCTTTACCCATAGAAAGCGCTCACGAGAGCCGATGAGTGCTCCGACTGAATTCGGAGCAGTTTATCTCAGTCGTCGCAGACTTCGGCAACTGTAACACTGTTCTTAGTCCGCATGCCTCCGGGGAGATGTAAGACGGTCTTCTTAACGCTAAAGCTGCATTCCTTTCACTCTGATGGGCTCGCGGAGAAAGAAGAAGCCAGTCGAGAAGCAGAAATATAGCAGAGAAAAAGACGTAATTCTCTTTCCTGACTTTTTCCTGCAGGAAAGCCATTTCTTTTGCCATCGTCCTTAGTGCTTTCTGTGCTTTTTCTTTTCACCTCATGGTTGGGATGCCCACTGACGGAGTGCCGTGCAGGGAAATCGGGCTTTTCGGGCCACGGAAAACATGTGTAGTGGTGTGCCTGGAAGCAGTAAACTGAGATTTCTTTGGGGTAAAGGTTAGCGGCGAAAACGTCAAGCACGAGGCAGGGACGTACTTGAGCAATGCTCGAAATGACCGGGCGATCTACGTGGTTCCACTGAGGCGACGGCAATTGAGCCCGTACGACGAACAAGAGTCGAACAGCCTAGGAGCTAGCAGAAAATAGCTTTCCAGAAATCGTTTCATTCAACTTTTTCCATTGACTTAGGTTTCAGTGCCCTTTAAGGAATCCAGCGTGACTGGTATCATTGAGGAGGAGAACAGGAACTACGCTGTAGAACTGCGCATTTATTTTCGTTTACGTTTAGCGGATGCAGCCTTGCGCACTTAGTCGTACATGCTTACGGAATAGGAAAGGCATAGTGAAATGGAAGCAATATTGCCATGAAGCTTTGTTACCTTTAGTTAGTTTCTTTTCTTGTTTTTTCTTTTATTCATTGGATCCGGGACGCCGCCTTATCAATATGCCAAACGAGACGTGACCAGATTGCTCCGGAACCATCGTGACCACGAGCATCAGCTTCTACGATGCTAGCGATAGGTGTCAGTGTTTTAGGAGCATGATGTAAATAGTTCGCTCTCGATTCTCAACGCTCTCAACGACCATTCTTACCATTTCCTGGCCGCAGACTAGCGCCCTTGCTGTTACCGCATCCGCCGAGTTGTTTCCTGTTTATGCATCCACGTTGTCCGAATAAACAGCTTAAGTTCTACGTCAGCCTGATTGTCTTTCGTATGCGACCAAGCCTGGCGTTGGAGTCCCGTGACGACACGAATTCACAGTTGCCAAGGCAACACGTTACACCGTGCGTTCGATAGTTACACGCGCCACTTCGCCGATCCTGCACGCGTTTTTTGGGGCAAGATACGCAACATGCTCGTCGATCTATGCGGCTTCGTGCGGAATAATTTTATAGCTACTTGGGTCTCGCTGGCGTTTTCGATAGTGTGCCCAAGTAAGTTTCCTCCTGTGCAAGAATCTTTTCAGCGCGAGTATGTGCTCTCAACGGCAGTAAATCATAGCCAAAAAGCGCTGTTTCTCGACCCTTTTAAGAGATCAGGGCGTATCATGAGCCCTCATACGCGGGTCGAGTACTCAGGAGACCCGCCTGTAAAAAAAAACACATAGAAAGAGAAAAGATGAAAAGAAGATGAAAATAAAGATTGTGGAGAAAAATGGATTCGACGGAGACGAGCGGTCACGAATGGCATACATATTTAAGCCGACTTTTTTTTCTCAGCCTAGAAGGTCACGAAGGTCCCTGTTTGAGCGTGCATTTTATTCGCCAAGGGCGTTCAAGCGTGAATCCTTGAAGAAGCTGCTCTTCTGGAAAAGTGACGGCAGGCTATCCTGGGACGCGGTCTGACATCGAGCCAAACAGAAATACAATAGTCATTAACGGATAGGAAGGAAACACAGTTAAAATGCCGAAAGGTGAAAGCCGGCCCTCTTTATGGATGAGGACTCTAGGGAAAAAAAAAACGAAGTAGAAATTAACCATGGAAGCAGTGACGAAGAGCAGTCTAAAGACAGAGGAGAAAACAGAAAAGGCAGTGTAGCGCTCGAGCGTGCGAGCCTGTCAAGGATGGCTTGAAGTATATATAAATGAAGAATGAGATAAGAAGGAACTCTTGAGCCGGAAATGAAGGGGCCGTAAAAGAAGGAGACCACTCTCGCTGTCCTTTACGACCTGGCAAACACCTTATATTGTCGGGCCTTTCACTTACGCCGCATCGCGTACGGCTTTCCCTTTCTCTTTCGGCAGTGGTTTATTTTATTTCTGACCGTTTCACTCCAGGATCTGACAACGCGGCGTTCGAGGGTTTCGCGAGCTGCGGAGATTTTGGAAGCTAGCGTCGGTGTACGGTCAGTAGGGTACGCTCTCAACAGAAGCATGCGTTTGATAGTGGACAGGGAAGAAGGGAACGGAAAAGTTGATGGAAGAAAAAAAAAGTTACATAGCAGAAATAACGAGAACGCCTCAAAACAGAGTATATCAAAAAAAATGAGCAAGAGCGCGAAGGAATTCATTCAGGACTGGTTTGAGCAGAAAAAGCAAGAACGAAGATTATAGCCGTTGACCAACTCGCCTCGCTTTTTATTCTTCTCCAAGATTATAGCCGCGGTAACTAAAGGACGACAACATACGCTAGTGTGTCCAATATCCTTCCAGTGCATGCGTTTCTCTGTGTGTGTCTTTAGATCAAATGAAGCGCGCAGCTATGATATACGTCATCCATATCCAACAATTCTGGAGAAACGCAGTTTTTAACGAGAAATAGTTTGTGAGCGCAATTTTTTTATATATTGCAATATTTCACTATGACAATCAATATATGCGTAGATCTCCCGTCGACAGGCTTGCATATCTTTGCTATTAACGTGTTTGGTATCGTTAAAAGCGTTGCCCATTGGTTTCTTTATGGAAGCCTTAACTGCTGGATATGAGCGATAGGAACACTATAAAAGAAAGATTTTGCTGCGTATCGGAAAAATAGACTATTACCTTAATTGTTTCCATGACAGTACCCAACATTATTCTAATATTCAAAAATTTTGTCTAAGAATGTTGGACATGATATATTTTTTGCCGCGACTCAAACGCTTGATTACAGGGACATTATGAACAGGTGGTTTGGAAAAGGCGCTGCTCAAGCTTCCGGTTTCATTGTGGTCGTCCTCCTGACGCACATACCGTTCTTGCATTCTTCGCGTCATCGCTCGTTCTTTCTACTTTTTACCCGTATGTTTTTATGTTTTTTACGCCTGTGTTCGGTCATCTCTGAATCTCGATAACGCAATGACAGCGTTTGCCGCCCTCGGAAGACGAGATCGCCTTCGCACCCCCCTCTTCACCGCTTCCCAGCGAAATTATTTGCGGTCACGTCTGGCGCATGGCTCGACGAAGGTGAGAACTGAGGTTGGCCGAGCACGCACGGGCGTCATCACCGGCTGGGCTATGCATTGCTTCGCCGGCAAGAAGAAGCGGGTAAGGAGAAAAACAGAAGAAGCAAGAACCGTTTCGAACGGAAGGGGACAAATATTGACCGGACAGGGAGATTGGTTCCGGACCCAATCGCCTCTAACCAGGGCACACAACGTCGGGGGCTTCCAGTCGTGAGAACAAGCGCGAGATATTTCTTGTCTGGCGCGTTTCCTGGAATGACTTGATTTGAATTTGGTTGTATATGGAGTTGAAATTTGTACTTTTGAAAGAAAAGAACCTTCCGTATCCTGCACACATCACCGAAGTTTCGGAGGCTGTTAAATCGAAAAAAAAACTAAATAATATGAGTGACCTCATGTATCTGTCATATTTAAAAGAAGTGAACATTAATCCTCTCTTACCAGACCTTTAACCAGTAGACGCGTTGTTGCAGCTTCGTGTTTTGCCAATCACTTTTATTAGATGAGCGATTCACTCCGGTTTCTTGCTTTCATATCAATACTATAAAGAACAGAAAGAAGTAGAAATGGTGTTAACCCGCCCTCTAAGCACTCTCCTTTATGAAAAAGGAGTGCGCTAAAGGATAGATTACACCCTTTTTACTCCAGTATAGGCATATTCGTGTTTAGAGTGCATCTTGGCAGGGAGCGCTGCTCGGGAAGGGCGCTCTCCCGTGACACCCCAGGTGACGGAAACGTCGAAAAGTGGTTATGAACCACAAGCGTTACGTTGTTAAAGGTTTGATCGTAGATTAAACGCAAACAAAAAACAACTGGTTGATTTGTTAAAAATTGTAATTGATGTATGATTAAATTCACAAAATTATGATAATTTTCTGAAACGTTCAACACGTACTCCGGCAAATAAATAAATAAATAAAAATATATAAATAAATCGACATCGTTCGATCCACGGTTAATGTTGCCGCAAGCCCGTCGAAACGTTTTGTTGTTTTACCTGTAAGGCTACATCTTGAAATCGGTGATCTTCACGCAGGTCTGCGGTGTCTCAAAGCGTCTATGAAGTTTCTTTCGATAAATACGCACGGAAATGCAGTTTGTGCAATACCGTGAGGCCACCGACACACTTATCCGAGCACACGTGGAATATATTGAAATTTTTGAGATCTGTATGGCACGTGATACTCCGGGGATAACAGGGTTAATTCTGCGATCACAGATATGTCGCAAACCTTCCGTGAATGTATTTAAGAGCAGAGCGCAAATCATGCAATTGGTCATTTCATAATTTCAGCGTACGCGAATACGAATATGCTTCTCCAATAGCTAACGCTTTCCCAGAACAGAAAGCGTACTTGAACACCATGATTTAAGAAGTACTGCAGCGAGTTTTGCAGTCTACAGATCGCAACCAAGCTGCTTCAAAAGCAAGCCAACTCTTTCAGGCGATTTCACAGAACCGTGCATTCTTTTTGCATTTTATCGCTCGCTCATGACCCGTATGCGGCGTGAAGAGAAGAGATGCATTTGTCTCGTACATTTATTTTGCAATTGGGACAGACACATGAACTACTCACTCTCTACAAAGTTGAGAACGCCGCCTGAAGGACAGATTTCACTTTCTGCCCCACTTACGGCTGCGTTGCGGTAAAAAGGCAACCAGAACAGCAGCAGTCTATTCCAGTCGTGCGTATCTGTTACCGTGCGCATGAAGACAGGGACATGCTCTGTTTCAACGAGGGCCGTTAGCCGCAGAATAGATCTGTGACGTTTAAGAAATGTCGAAACATGCGTACACGTGCCGGTCACAATTAACTGAAACAAATGAACTTTACCTTCTTTCATAGAGATGAGCCGTAATTAATCGAATACGAGCTTGCGAGTGCATCGTCTTAGCTTCAAGACGTCCTAGTTAGGCAGGGCGAGATAGTCAGCGACAAAGCGCGAGTCACCGATTCCTGTGCTGTGCCTTGCGGGATCGGTTGACTGCGCCTCGCCAGTCTTCGTTCAGGTTACCCGTTTTCCAACTGTGTCCCGACTTAGCGATCGAACGGGCGACAAACTGGTGATCTTTGTCCTGATGTCTGCTTCGCGTGTTACCTATATTTTTGCATGATCAGTTTAGCGCTCATTTCTACACTGATCCGCCAAGCAAACGTTTATCGCCATGGGGCCTTTTTTTATTGCTTGTATTAAGCAACGCAGATTCAAGCCATGACATGCCAAGTAGCATTCCTGCTGCTGTTGGGTGCCTTTGAGCTATGACATCGTCCGGAAACCGAAACATGGTGGAGGCGCAGTTCGTTGTTCGAGGAGCGAGGGTTGACGAGGCAGACAGAAAACTCACCAAAGAGTGCCACGCTCAAGAGCGTGCGTCGAAAGTGTGATAATAATTAATAATAATTGGTTTTTGGGGAAAGGAAATGGTGCGGTATCTGTCTCATATATCGTTGGACACCTGAACCGCGCCGTAAGGGAAGGGATAAGAGAGGGAGTGAAAGAAGAAAGGAAGAAAGAGGTGCCATAGTGGAGGGCTCCGGAATAATTTCGACCACCTGGGGATCTTTAACGTGCACTGGCATCGCACAGCACACGGGTGCCTTAGCGTTTCGCTTCCATAAAAACGCACCCGCCGCGGTCGGGTTCGAACCCGGGATCTCCGGATCAGTAGTCGAGCGCCCTAACCACTGAGCAACCGTGGCGGGTCTCGAAAGTGTGCACAAAAGGCCATTTATGACAGACATGTGCGCATCGAATTGGTCCTTACAATTACTAATTGCAGTCGGCTTCGCCATCGCTGCCATTTAGCAAATTTTTTGCTCAAACCAGGTACTTGTTAAGGCTGCTTAGAGATGAAATGTTTGATTTAATGACCACTAACTCCATTAAAAAAGTGTGTGCTGTGAATAAAAAAAGTACCTGTTAGGGTAGGCTTGTGAGTCAAATTTGTAATTCAGCGCCATACTTTTCTTCCCGAGAGAAGGGGTGCACATCTTTCCAGTGCAGCATCCTTGCCACATACTCTAGCGGTCGCCTGATAATTAATTAGCGCACTAGAGAGCTCTTACATATTGCGCTGTCCCTTATATAAAGAAGCTGCAGCGATTGCAGTATGGCGCAGCCCTCTAAGACGCTCTCATGAGTACAGCCATGTGGTCCCGTCTAGACCGCAATTGGTTAAAGGTAGCCCAAAGTTCTGGAGGTGGGACATCATGTTTTTCTGGGTGCCGAGTGAGCAAGCGCTTTAGAAGCGCTCGCAGAACCAGCGAAATGCATGTAAATGATGGATGTGAGCTTGCGGGCGCGGAGCGCCCTTATATCAGACACACGTCAAGGTCCCCCGTAAGCTGCATTCAGAGCCGGCGTTCAGATATTTTCGGAATCAAAAAAAGAAAAGAGGCGTAGACCTCAGGTTTGGGTTGGAAACTTTCTTTTCCTTCAGCCCTGAGATACGGCTAGACGAGACGCGTCTGCAGCGATCATTTAGACGAGGCCTATCGTCGCTGATTGCGCGCGACCTTGTTAGTCGGTGATCGCGGTAATTACACCAATGCAATCTTTACCCGTGCACGAAAGGAGCTTGAGGAAAAGGAAGCAGAAAGAAAGTCATGAGATTGGGCCAGGATGATCCGAGTAAATCCGCATCCCCTTACGCTAGTGGGGCGACACGTGCCAGAACGATTACGAGGACATATGTAGCCTATAACGGCCCGCTGATAGCGTTGAGGTGTGGCATTTACCGCTTCTCGACTATACCTTGAGCTTTACGGAAGGCACGTGAAGGCAGCTCCGAACTTTCGGGTCAAATGCGGTCGCGGCAATCCGTATTTTCAAGTATTTTCAGAATTTCTCGGTTTCACTATTTCGGCAACGGTTTGGTACCCTGTACCAAGTCCAGCTTTCTCGAGTAAAAATTTTGAGAATTTAAGACACTGTTACAGAAATATTGAATGTAACGGCCTGTTGTTCAGATATGCAGCAATATCTTTCTTTTGAAGTGTTTCCAGCGATCGCCTCCAACACTTAAGACTGCAAATTAGAAAACCAATCGGGAACACCCCATGGCAAAAACCTATATAGCCGGAGTTCCCGGGTTCAAACGTTATGAACCCGGAGTTCCCGAGTTCGAACGCGACCGCGGTGGCTGCGTTTTTATGGACGCAAAACGCTAAGGCACCCGTGTGCTGTGCGATGTCAGTGCACGTTAAAGATCCCCAGGTGGTTGAAATTATTCCCGAACCCTCCACTACGGCACCTCTTCTTTTCTTCTTTCACTCCCTCATTTATCCCTTCCGTTCAGGTGTCCGCCGATATATGAGACAGATACTGCTCCATATCTTATCCTCAGAAAACCAATTAATATTATTATTGTAACAAAAACGTGAATCGAAAAAAGATCTACAAGACAGCCATAGGGTGATCAGTGGATATATTGGTTGTTAAGTGTAATATTATATTATATGAAAAAAAGCATTCATAAACCGTTTCCCGCCCAAAAAAGCTTGTGTCCAAAATTGCTGGGTATAAGTTGTCTTGGGCATTTTTTTACGGTTTTTGTTCAGCTTGAATTGTTTACCGCATCTGGACAACGCACCCAATTAGCACTGAGACAACCAAATAGGGTATTCTAGGTGAAAAGAAAAAATAAAGAAAAGAAGATAATCGCGACATTAAGTTTAAATAACGTGCTCGACAGAGCGAAATGCTTTCAGATATGACTACTTTGACACGCGTGTGAAAAGATATGCACGCTTATTTAGTAGCGAAATTAGACTCGCTCACACGGGATTGCAACATAAGCCTAGTGTTTCTTAGGAGTCTGCCACTTCTGTGACTCTCACAACGGCGCCTAGGTGCGCACACACTTTTTAAGCTGTTTTCAAGTTCTCTAAGGTTTTTTTGTCGTCTTTTGTCGGCCTGGTAGCCCTGACTGCAGCCGACTTCAGAAGCGACGACCATCCTCATTTTGGCGCTCAGTCGAAGCGCAGTGGTGACGACCGTAAAAGTTGCCTGCACTTTTCACGTACCGAGTAATAGATGTATGAAAACGGTTGCCGTTTACCCGTTTCATACCTTTATATTACAATAAAGGAAGTTCTCTATTATATTCGCCTTTGAAGCACGTGACTTTTTTGCCAGTTCTTTCACGACCTTGAGTAGAGGTCTGTGCTGTCCGTCCGTCGTCGGGTGTTTATGTTGTTCCCTTTGCGGTTTATTTTCGCATACGAGAGTTCGCGCGTGTTAGGGGATCGGAGAGCGTGTTTCGCGCCACTAGGAGACGCCAAAACAAATCTGTTGATTTACGCTCCTCAAGGTGTTTACACTCGACTCGCGCGGTGGGAGGGAGTGCGGAATATATGACGGAGCTGGCTAAGCTCCCCGGTTCGCCGACGGCGCTCTGGGCAAGCGTGAGCTGGGGACAGGCGTGAACAACAATGGCTGAGATGTGTGAAAGGACAAATGCGAGGAGTGCACTGACATTGAGTTTCGTGCCAACAATCCTGGAAGCCCGTTCGATGTTTCGGTCGTTCTTCCACCGAGAAAATGGATCATGGTCGAGTCGGGTTCGAATATTTTTGAGTTGTTTTAATTTTCTTCAGCCAATATCGCGTCCTCCCGAAAAAAAAGCAAAGAAATAATTCATTGCTGCATTTCTTCATGGGCTAATTGGACCCCATTCATCAGCTGAACGCAGCGTGAAACGAGTCGGGACGATGGAGACACGGCAGTGCAGTCACAACGTTCGGTAATGTCGAACGTTTCTTGCAGTTCAAGTCGCCTACACGGTCTATTTTACGCACAGTTCAATTTTTCACACAATAGTCATAGTCACCAATATGGCAGCAAAATATTAATAGATTTGTGTCTTTATGCTGACAGATTATTTTAACGACGAAAACGATCCACGGGCATTCTCTATTTTTTCGTTTACTTTTGTGAAACTGGTCTAGTTTCAAGCTTTGTAGCATTGTGAGAAAGTAAAGGCGTGAATAAATTAATCGTGAATAGTGGTAACACTCGAAATACAAATACACGTTCATTCCATGAGGCGATAAGAACCAATAAGAAACGTAATATCAAAAGCCGCAAGAACAATCTATGACAACTGTATTTGGATCAACATGTAGCGGGCAAAATAAAAAAAGAAGACCTTCCTGACTTTTTGTTTTTCTGTGGTGCAAATGAAAAATATAAGAGGTGTATCATGCGCTCCTGAGCTGCTGTCAAAACAGTGGAGCTACGAGGACCCGCAACCTGAACGCGAGGTAAGAGCACAGAGTTAAAAGCCTTGCGGGATATTTTCTGGGCAAATAAACAAATGAAATGAAACAATTCAGTGCAAGTTCTGAGCGTTAAGCGGAATGCCCGACTTTTGTGAGGTGCAGTCAAATATTTAGGGCCCGGTCCGCTTACTTCCTAGACTTAAGTCCTTTGCACTTTGCCTGCCATGAAGACGCGGTTCCAGCGTCCGCTATAAGATTGATACAGTTGCTGCGCTTTACTTTTCTCATGAAAAGAAAAAATAGGGCGCAGGTGTTCGTACGATCGTGATGAGATAAATATGCGTTAATAGTTTTGACTGCACATTTCACATTTGTGTCGATCGCTTTCCCATTGCGACTTAGATTTCGCCGCCGGTTTCTCGTTCCGCTGCTGCATAAGCTTCTGAGCGGAGGAGGAAACTTCTGGAGGGTTCACATTCTGGAAGGTGGAGGGGGGCGGTTGATCTAAGGTGGTAGAAGCAGTTTTAGGTGCCTCTAAAGGAGGCACCTTCACCTCTATAACACACACACACACACACACACACACACACACACACACACACACACACACACACACACACACACACACACACACACACACACACACACACACACACACACACACACACACACACACACACACACACACACACACACACACACACACACACACACACACACACACACACACACACACACACACACACACACACACACACACACACACACACACACACACACACACACACACACACACACACACACACACACACACACACACACACACACACACACACACACACACACACACACACACACACACACACACACACACACACACACACACACACACACACACACACACACACACACACACACACACACACACACACACACACACACACACACACACACACACACACACACACACACACACACACACACACACACACACACACACACACACACACACACACACACACACACACACACACACACACACACACACACACACACACACACACACACACACACACACACACACACACACACACACACACACACACACACACACACACGCGCGCGCGCGCACACGCACGCACGCACGCACGCACGCGGCATGTTCGCGGAAAGCAGGCAATACTGCTGACGAAGTACCACCACACCTGACCTTTTCCCTCTCCTCCTCTTTCTTCCGCCGTCGGTGGCAGGACCTAACCGCACATGAGTGCTGGGGAAGGCAGTCTACCAGAGAGTCTACCAGTCAGTTCGCAAATTTGGGTTCAAATGACGAACCGGAGACAATCGGTCACCTCGGCGTATGCCAAGGAACGTTGCAGTCTAACATATGCAGGCTTGTTATCAATATCTCACTGATTGGGAGAGAACAGAGAACAGCAGACGATTTTTTAAATTTAAACCACATAAATTAACGAGGAATGAAAACTACTTAAGACAGACACCGAGGAAAACACCATATAGTTATCGTTCTCGTAAAAAATGTTTCTGTACCTCTTTCTGGGTATGTTGATGTTTCTTTGGAGCAAATGACGCATTTTTCGCCGAGATAGTTCGACCTTAAGATCTTCTCGTCAGTCGATTCAACATCGCGACGTCTTTTTCGAACTACTCCGACCAGAAGTCTACGATGAACTCCAGGACGCCCCAATATAGTGATACATGCAGCCGACGTATAATAAATATATGACACAACCCGCCGCGATGCCTCAGTGGTTATGGTGCTCAGCTGCTGACCCGAAAAACGCGGGTTGGATACCTGTGGTGGCGGTCGTATTTCGATGGATTCAAAATGGTAGAAGCCCGTGTACTGTGCCGTGGTGTGGCACGTTAAAGAACATCCAGGTGGTCAAAATTATCCCGAGCCCTTCACTACGGCGTCCCTTATAGCTGGAGTCACTTTGGGATGTTAAAGCCCATAAACCAAACCAATCATAATAAGCTAAGGGCAAGCAAGATCAGAAACCCAAGAGAAATTTTACAAGAGGGCTATAACTGTCTGTTAGACGGAACGCAGCGATCTGTGAGAACAACCAAGCGATGGTTGTGAGCGTAGATGACCAGAACTAACGACGAGCTACCTTGGCAACCATAAAAGCAATTAAGCCCCAAGGATCTAAAGAAATGGCCATTAGCCTCGACATCCTCAGCAACGAGTGCGAAAATAAACAGTCGGGAGTAATCCTAAGAGATTAGCAAGCGGCGTGCCGTTCATTAAGAGCGGGACACAAATCTTTGTTAGCCTATAGACTATTAACAGAAACACAGTAATAGGCTGTAATTCCCAATGTACCGTTGGCCTGGACAGGCGGGCACGAGTCCCTAGACGGTAATCAGCTAGCTCACGCTGAAGATCAAGCCAGCATCCAACGAACACCGGTAACAGGAATAGAAGAGGGACCCAATCAACTATCTTGGGAAGACGAAGAACGTCATACAGACACAAACACCTTAGGCCGGTGATTATTACAGTGGACAGGCGTAATCCTACACTTTCGCCGAGGTAGAAAGTAACCATACCAACTCCATAAGACACTCAATAGGGAGGATGCCGTGTTGTGGCGGCAACTGCAAACAAAGTGTATTCGAACTCTAAACAGCCTAAACAAGTGATACCACACACAGTACCCTACCGGATGTCCCTCCCGTAGAAAGAAGTCTCCGCTGCACTATACTGCACGGGAATGCCAAGCAAACCTGGCAGCCACGCTGATAACGCATCCCACACCTTCCCAATAGGAGGCGTGCTGCGCCGCTCAGACGTTGAAGGTCCGATTTAGCTGGTGACTTGAGCTCGCTGTGATGATAAAGTCGTAGGAGCCCTGAAATGTGGGCTCCTCCCAAGGCGCAAGAAACTCCCATGCACCGTACATGATCTAAATAGTCTTTGCCTAGTGGAATGTTTGTTACTTTTGTAATTTGTGGTGCTGAATGATGGGAGAATAATACTTCAATTAATCTGTTGCTTAAAGGCAATTAATTATAAAACAGCAGAAAAACAATCATGCTGCTGGTGTGATCCGTACCCACGACCTTCGAATTTCGTGCGTCCAGTGCTCTACCAACTGAGCTACGGTGACGGCTGTCCAATCTGCTGCTCTCATGGGTATTTACGTTTTTGAGTGTAAGTTAACATTGAGAATGTTCACCAGCACCACCCTGGTTCATAGCGGCGGAAGTAGAATGTCTTGTATTACCGCGAGTGTGACGTGAACGTCATGTAACGGCGAGGGCGAAATCTGTGCGAGAACCCTCTTATGCTACCTATGGCATCAAGACTGCCAGAATCGAGACCCTCGTTAAGCTATTAGCAAACAAGGGAACGGTAATGAGGAGGAGGAAGTTCACTGTAACTTCTGTCCTGAGAAAGAACAGCCCCTCAAACAAGCTCCTCATTTCCCTTCTCTTGTTTGATATATATATATATATATATATATATATATATATATATATATATATATATATATATATATATATATATATATATATATATATATATATATATATATATATATATATATATATATATATATAGGTTCCGCTACTGGCGTGCGCCGACACTGTGCTTCGCCTGAAGACGAAGACGCTGCAAGATCCGACACAGCGTCTCCGAGGACACGTAATAAACGCACACCTACAATTGGTGCGTGTACCGGGTACATCCCGTACCAATCTGGAACTCTGGAGCCGTGCGCTGCCCCCTGCGTCAACCAGGCCAGAGGAGGCTGCCTCAACAATGGCGGCCATTTCCACCACGGTCCTTTGTTCTGGCGTCATTGGCAGCATGACCCTTTCCTCTTGAGTGGCACAGCCGTTCACGACTGGCTGTCTTCGTACGAACGAGTCAGCAGCTGCAACAAGTGGGATGACTCTGTCGAGCTGAGTAACGTCACCTTTTATCTTATGGCCGTCGCGAACACATGGTTTCGCAACCATGAGGCTGACCAACCAACTTGGCCCGTATTTATGAAGAGTTTTGCAGAAGTGTTCGGCCGCCCTGCAGTACGCAAGCTCCGTGCCCAACAGCGCTTAAGTGATCGTGCTCAATACACCGAAGGGACCTTCACTAGTTACACTAAGGACATCGTTTACCTCTATAAACGTGTCAAACCCGCCATGCCCGAAGCGGACAAGATTCATGGCATCCTCAAAGGCATTGCTGACCACGCATTTCAGATGCTCCTCACGAAGAATCCTGCCACCGTCAGTGAGGTCATTCAGCTTTGCCAGAGCTACGACGAGCTCCGCAAGCAGCGTGGTTCTACACGGCGCTCTGGTGTCTGCAGCGAGGTCCTCTCCACACTGGTCCTGGGCGCTCCTACTCCCGAGGACTCCCCTCTGCTCCACCAAATCAAAGCCTTTGTTCGCGAAGAGATAACCCGCCAACTGTCCCTCATTTCACATTTTCAAGACCCGGCCCACCATGTTCCTGGCTCAGCCATGTCTTTGGCCCCTACCATACGCCGTGTCGTGCAGTGCCACGTCGTTGACGTGCTGCCGTCTTTCCCTTTGCTCCTGCCTGTGACAGCACCCTTGACGTATGCCCAAGCGGTGGCCAGGCCTCGACTTCAGCCACCACCCGATTCCTACCAGGTAGTTCATTCTTTCCGTCCTCCGCCGCCGTATGAGTCCCCGTCTCATGCTTCGTTCTCAAGAGCCCGCCAACATTCCATGAATCCTTAGCCTACTGCGGGCAACCGACCGATCTGCTACACCTGTGGTCTGTCCGGCCTTGTCACGCGGCTTTGCCGCCAGCGCCGCCGCCCTCTCGACCTGATCTGCGCTCCTACCCGTACGATACCGAACCATTCTCGCCATGAATGCCGCCCGGTCTCACCTTAGTGTCCCCAGATCGCCAAATCAAATTTTCGCCTCTCGCCTATCGCCTTGCTCTCGTCGCCGTTCCCCTTCTCCGATGCTGTGCAGTTCTAACTCCGGCCTTGAAGGAAACCAGCAGCCGCAGTTCCGGGGGCAAGAACTGCGCTTCTTTCGAACTCATCAAGTCCGTTTCGTCCCGCTATTGTAATCGCACTGTTCATCTAAGCCGCCGCAGTTCTCGCTCTCGTCGACACAGGCGCTGCTGTATGCGTCTCACTGAAGCTCTCTGCCGTCGACTTCACAAAGTGACCACCCCGCTTTCTGACTTTTCGCTCCGCACCGCTTCCTCACAGCGCATTGATCCCTCAGCCTCGTGTACGGCCCGTGTCCTCATTCAAGATGTTTCGTACACCATCGCGTTTTTTGTTCTATCTCACTGCTCCCGACGTCATCCTCGGATGTGACTTCCTTTCGACTCATCGTGCCATTATTGACTGCGCCCGAGCGCAGATTGCGTTTTCTCCGCTGTGTGATGCCCCCTTGTGCGACGTACCTGCCCGGTCTGCCAAACTTCTTGTCGCCGCTGATGCCGACATTCCTCCATTTTCTGCTGCCTTCGTACCCCTCTCCTGCGCGGGCGTCACTCATTCAACTGTTTTCTTCACGCCTACCGCAGCCGCTTCTCGCCATCCCTGCCTCTTGTTTTCCTCTGCTGTTCTCACGATCCACAATAGACAAAGTGCAGTTTACGTCTCGAACCCCCCTCCGTGCCCGTCAGCCTGTCTCCGAGGTGAATGCCTCGGGCGTATTGAAGAAATTGATTGCTGCCTTCCCTACCCTATTCTTGATACCACCGCTTCCTTTGAAGTCGACGTGCTCGACTCTTGTGGCGTTATGACCGATCCGACACACCACGACGTTTTCCAAAGTGCCATTGACACTGACCTTCCGCCCGTGCTACGTGATCAACTCGTCCGTCGCCTACAGAGCTTCCGTCCTTCCTTCGATCTTCCTCAGACTGCCTTGGGCCGCACGTCTGTCGTTGCACACACCATCGACACCGGTACACATGCCCCTCTGCGCCAGCGCCCCTATCGCGTGTCGGTTTCTGAGTGCCGAGTCATTTCTGATCAAGTGGGCGACATGCTGGGTTGGGGCGTCATACAGACCTCTCTAGTCCCTGGGCGTCTCTGGTTGTGTTGGTCAAAAAGAAAGATGGTTCCGTGATGTTCTGTGTTGATTACCGCCGGCTCAACACCATAACGCGCAAAGACGTCTATCCTCTGCCACGCATCGATGACGCCCTAGATTGCTTGCAAGGAGCCGAGTATTTCTCATCGCTGGATTTGCGTTCAGGCTACTGGCAGGTGCCGATGGCTGACTCTGATCGCTCAAAAACTGCCTTCATAACACCTGACAAGCCGTCAGCTCAACGTCATGCCGTTTGGCCTTTGTAACGCCCCGGCAGCTTTTAACACCTGATAGACACTATCTTAAGTGGACTCAAGTGGGAGAATGGTGTTTGCTATCTCGATGACATCATCGTCTTTTCTGCGGATTTTCCTTCCCATCTCCTCCGCCTGAAGCACGTCCTCATTTGTCTCACTGACGCTGGGTTTCAGCTGAATTTGAAAAAGTGCCGCTTTGCTGCCCGACAGCTCACCATTTTAGGACACGTCGTTTCTAAGGGCGGTATTCTTCCGGAGTCAACCAAACTTAGAGCAGTTGCCGAATTTCCGAAGCCAACCTCACTGAAGCAGCTTCGTAGCTTCGTTGGCCTTCGCTCGCACTTTAACCGCTTCATCTTTAATTTCGCCTCGATCATCGCGCCTCTGGCCAAGCTCCTCGCCGGTAGCTCCAACCTCTCCGCTTGGACACCTGCTTGCGATGATGCCTTCGACACATGGCGGCGCCTTTCGGTTTCACCTCCTACCTGTGCCATTTTGACCCCTCTGCACCAAATGAAATTCACACGGACGCCAGCGGCATTGGACTCAGTGCCGTTCTCACCCAACGCAAACCTGGTTTCCCTGACTATGTGGTTGCCAATGCCATTCGCACCTTGAGCAAAGCTGAGACCAACTATTCTGTTACAGAAAGAGAATGTTTGGCCATCATTTGGGGCTATTGGCAAATTTTATCCCTATGTCTACGACCGTCCGCTCTGTATCGTCACCGACCACTATGCCCTGTGTTGGCGGGCCTCTCTTAAAGTCCCGTCAGGCCGCCTCGCTCGCTGGGCTCTGCGATTCTAGGAGGACATTCACCTCACTTACCGCTCTGGCCTCAAGCATTATGACGCGGGCGCTGTTTTCCGCTCACCTCTACATAGTGTTTCATCGTCTGACCCGGTGTCTGGTTCCGACTTATCCTCGCTTGCCACTGCAGACATGTCTACAGAGCACTGGAAAGACCCTTGAATCTCCGCTCTTCTAGACTTTCTTTCGAGTCCCGCTACAGATGAATAGTGCCGTGCACTCCTCCGCCAAGCCCGTCACTTGTCTATTCGGGACGGCCTGCTCTATCTACGCAATTACCTGTTCGACGGATGCAAATGGCTTCTAGTCATCCCCCGCCATCTACGCACAGAGGTCAGCGCTGCTTTAAATGCGGACCCCTAGTGTGCACACGGTGGCATATTGAAAACCTACACGCGTCTGCGTCTGCGGTTCTACAGGCGTGGGATCCACCGCTTTGTTTGCAACTTCATGCGGTCTTGTGCGTCCCGTCAACGGCGTAAAACTCGTCATCACCACTCGCCTGGTTCATTTCAGCCGTTACCCTGTCCTGTCCTGCCGCTTGATAGCGTTGGTGTAGATCTCTACGGGCCCCTTCCTCCCACTCCCGCTCGTTACCGTTGGATTATCGTGAGCGCGGATCATCTCACCCGTTATAACGAAAAGTCACCATTGCCGTCTGCGTCCGCCCGTGACGTCGCTTTCTTTCCTTTAAAAAACCTGATTCTTCGTCGTGGTGCTCCTCAAGAACTGCTTAGCGACCGTGGACGCGTATTCCTGTCTGACGCTCTTGACGCCCTCCTCAAGGAATGCCGCATTATCCACCGAACGGCTTCGTGTCACCACCCTCAGACGAAAGGCCTGAAAGAGCGTTTTAACCGAGCCCTCAGTGACATGCTGGCCATGTACGTCAACGCCGATCACTCCAACTGGGACCAGGTTCTTTCCTTTGTCACCTACGCGTATAATACTGCAACGCAAACCACTACTGGATTCTCTCTCTTCTTTCTGCTGTACGGCAGCGAGCCCACCTGCACGATTGATACTCTTCTTCGCTACCGCCTTGACATTTCCAAGTCGACGCCATTCTCCGACGCCGCCACGTACGCCGAAGAATGCCGTCAGCTCGCTCGCTCTTTTACCACGCAGAACCAGTGGCAGCAAAGACATGACCGGGACACCTCCTAGGCCCCTACATCCTATCCCGCCGACTCTCTTGTGTGGCTCTGGGTGCATCCCACAACTCCCGGTCTTCTCAGAAACTGCACGCTCGCTATCATGGTCCCTACTCGGTTCTGGAGCAAACCTCGCCGGTCAACTACATCCTTGGGCCCATTGCACACTCTGCGGACTTGCGTCGCCGTGGCCGCGAAACCGTTCACGTCAGCCGACTCAAGCCGTATTACGACCGCTCGGTTATTTCTTCCTCATAAGTGGCTAAGATGGCTCCTTTTTCACTGAAGGGGGGGGGGGGGGAACTGTAGTGTATGAGCTGTCACCAGTTCCGCTACTGTCATGTCGCTGTTGTATGATTTGCCAGCTGTAACGCGGCGCTGAGAATTCCCAGTGGTACTTGACCTTGGCAAAGTGGTCTCGGGGCGCGACGGCAAGGTGCGATCCTGACAGCGGGCCTTGTACGCCTTCTATATTTCTGTAGAGCGGTATGTCTTGCGATCCCCGTTGCCTTGCTGCGGCTGAACTCGCTACAAACGTTACGCGTATGCCAATATATTGTGTACCAACATTCTTGGTGTATGCGGTATTGTAAGCTCTCCTGCCCTCTCTTAGGGGCTGCAGAGAGGCCGGTGCGCGGGTGAGATTAGGAAGTTTGCAGGGACTAGGCGCCCGCGGCTGGCCAAGGATAGGGTTAATTGGAGGGATATGTGGGAGGGGCCCTTTTCCTGCAGTGAGTGTATTTAGGTTGATGATGATGAAACTTCCCTCCGTGCATCTCTCTCTCTCTCTTTGCCCCCTTTAGCTTTGTTAGTGCATCTTTACTGCCTTCCTCTCCAGACACCTCTAACTTCCACCCTTGAAATGGGCGGCTACGTTGCGGACGGCATACCCTCCTTCCTATTTCTTGAAACAGTAAAAAAAAAAACACCCTTATACCTGATCAAAACGCTGTCAGAGTATTGAAAGGCGATAGTAATGCTGATGTTAGACTACAAAAGTCCTCCAGGCTTCCGCATACATTCAGGCATTTTTTTCTTAAGCAGTGTACCTGCGGAAGTTTGGTCTGCATTTGCGTAGTTTGTTTGAGCTCAGAAGGTTGCTGAGGGGATAAGAATGCGAGAAGGAAGCCGGAAGAAAGGAAGGTCAAACCCGGGTCACAGAAAGCCGTGCTGGGCGTTGTACAATAACGGGACGCGGGCCTTCGTCGACAGGCATAATAAACAGCCTCTATATGCAATGTTTACGCTAGGTTCACTTCGGCGGCAGCGCTAGAATAATTCGCTCGGCGGACGCGGAAAGGGGGCCGCTCAAGCGTGACTCGGTCCTCCTCAGCACTATGAGAGAAAAGACAAGATATATATATATATATATATATATATATATATATATATATATATATATATATATATATATATATATATATATATATATATATATATATATATATATATATATATATATATATATATATATATATATATATATATATATATATGTGTGTGTGTGTGTGTGTGTGTGTGTGTGTGTGTGTGTGTGTGTGTGTGTGTGTGTGTGTGAAAGAAGCCAGCAGCAACGGAAACCACAGAGCAAAGGAGATTTTCTATAATTCGTTTTTTTAATTTGTGGTGTTTATCAATGAAAATAATTGGTGAATGTTTTATTGCTTAAAGATAATTCATATGAAAAGCAGAAAAAAAACAACCACATGCCGCCGGTGACAACCACACCCACAACCTCCGAATTACGTGTCCGGTGCTCTACCAATCGAGCTACGGCAACGGATGTCAGATCTTTTGCTTGGGGGGGGGGGGGGGGGGGGGGTATCTAAGTTTTGAGAGTGTTCACCAACGCCACCCTCGTCCATAAGCGGCGGACGTAGTGCGTCGTGTATTACCGCTGGCTTGACGTGAATCATCATCGAATGGCGAGGGCAGAATCTATGTGAGAACCCTCTTATTCTTCCTATGGCATCAAGACTGCCAGAAGCGGGGCCCTTGTTAGGTAATTAAGCAGACAAGGAAAGGACGGTGAGGTGCTAGTTATACATGTGAAAGAAGCCAACGACCCCAGAAACCTAGCAGCAAAGGGGAATTTTTTTATAATTCATTTTTTTTTAATTTGACAGAAAGCCTGGAGGCGTTGACTATATATCTATATATGTAGTTGTTAAAATGCGCAATAGGCCAACGGTAGGGTCATGTCTCAATCCGGTATAAGACGACCTATATAAACGAAGTAAACATATATATTGAGGATGCTTTCGGACCCAAAGTCGGCCGGTAACTCAGGAACAAGAAATGCCGATACCGAAGCATGCAGGACAAATCGGAACAAGGAGCGCGGTTGCATGTTCAAAAAGGAAAGGGCGAAAATAGCTTCCCCTTAACCCCCCCGTCAATGTATCCGTTCATCGGAAGTTGTTTTGGCTACGTTTCCGAGCCGGCCTTCGCACGCATGTTAGATGAGAATTTGAAGATGTAGGTTCCTTCCTGAGGCGAATGCAGACGGATCTAAACAAGCAGTTCTTATTTGAAGAGATGGCAGAAAATATCGAACCAACATTCTCATATAGCCCTAAGGAACAGTGAACGCAGTCAGCCACTGACACCTTAACTCATCCAACCATTGATCAATCTCTCGACAGCCTAAATCGCCCTTTCACTCGTGCTATCCGCACCCATCTAGCCGTGCTAGCATGCACCAATTCACTGATACAGCCAATGACTCCATATCTCCGTCTTTTCAACCGTTCATTCACTTTACCGCCCGTAAATTCAACCATAGATTTGGTCATAGTTCTTTGCCAGTGGTTCAATCATTGTGTGCTTCGCAGTTATCAAAGCACGCCGTGAACTAATGAGGTTGAAAAATCAGAAGTCACGGCTGTCGAGTCACGCCACATTCCGTTCGTGTAAATACGCTCAGAATGATAGCTATCACATTACGGCTTCGATGACCGGAGCCCAGGATTTTGCTCTATGTAATGGTACGTTGGAAATTACATCGTTGAGACGTTTTGCACCGCGCGAAACATCAACTCTTTGGTTTGAAGAAACTGGAGGCAGCTCAGAAAATGCATGAGCACTGTGGTGAAAACGTGGCTGATTTTCAGCTGCATTTTTTGCGTCTGGCTAAGACTGCCCTTGCGGCAACCCCTTGAAAACTTCTTAGACTCTTGGGTAGTGGATGACGAAGAGGACACGTAGGTAAGTTTTCCGGTATTGGAAGCCTTGTTCTTTTGTTTATTTTTTGTAAGGTGGGATGTATTTGACGCTCTCCATGCTAACTACGCGCAAGAATTTGAAGTCGGTAGTCCTGATAGTTTTTCTGTATCAGTGACACTGACACATATTGGCTAGCCTTGTTGGTGCCGTTAAGCAGCTGCTAACATCTGTGGTCTCATTTAGGCGTTCCTCACAATTCGAATAGTCCGTTTTGGTTCATACTGGTGGCTTGGCTGTTAAAGTTTGTTTTAAATATGAGACACGTATTCCAGATAGCTTGGTTTCCGCCGATTCAGCGATGTTCTTTTGTGCTCGCACATTTCGATTAAGGAGATGAAAGTACCTCTTACGAGGCGCTGTTATGGCTTGGTATGAATTTATACAATAGCATTTCATTTCATGACAGTGTCATGGCATGCATCGTATTTAACATAGATAACTTACTTGGCAATAAAATGGCCTGGTGCGTGGAGACGTTCCTACGTTGTCGATTCTCAGAGGCAAGGAGAAGACTGGGTTGAATGGTTTTGGCTGCAGAACAAAAAGGAGAGGATAGGATGTGTCACGTGTTTGTTTAATCACCAAAGACATGCTGAAACAACAAAATACATCGAGATGACATCAAGTATTTTTAAATAAATAAATAAATAAAAAATAAATAAGCTGTTTAACCATTACAACAATTTAGTGGTTGAATAATCGATCATTCGACTATCACGCCAGTCGCTCCAGAATATGTTAGCGCAACAGTTAAATGTTGGCAGCAGCAGCGCAGCGCGGCCCCTGTGTCTGCAGAATTTCCAGTTCTCGCTTCTCTCGCAAGAATAGCATATGTAAAATCGAAAATGTCTAGGAGGTCGTGAACAAAATAAATGCATGAAGAGTTCATAACTCTGAAAGAGACCTTGACCTCGTCGTGATGGAAAGAACGCAGAAAGCGAAAAGGATTAGGGGGCGGTTAGCATCTCCGCTCTGTTACTTTCCAAACCAACCGTGCTTCGCAATGTAGGGATTTACAGGTCAAGTATTCTATATTTTCTTTAAATGAACAAAGCAGTCATTACCTCCCATTTAGCGGCGTTTAGGCAATGCTCTGGATGTTTCAATCCAGATTATGAATTCTCTTGCTTTGCTGCCTACGTTGTGACTAGTTTTTAGGAAAGCTTCTCTTTCCGCAAATGAGCTTTGAATTTCCTTTATTATTCTTTCAACTTTACAAGATGACCCACCCTACTTTTTTTTGTGAGCCAAGTGCACTTGAAAACAGTGAAATGTCTTGAAAAATTTTTAAACTCTAAATGAAAGAAGCTTAATTTCTTTTTCTGCCTAGAGAGCCTGCTGAGGTTTTCACATGCGTAACTTGCGGCTTATAAAAATGCATTGTTTTGTTTAAATCAATCAATCAATCAATCAATCAATCAATCAATCAATCAATCAATCAATCAATCAATCCATTAATCATTTAAACACTTGTTCATTCAATTAATAAATGGATAAATAAATAAATAAATAAATAAATAAATAAATAAATAAATAATAAATAAATAAATAAATAAATAAATAAATAAATAAATCGATAACTTTTATTTTCACCAATGAGGTAAAGATACGTGGTGAAAAAGAGGAGCAGGAGAAAAAGCCGCGCAGTAGCAGCTTGACAAGACTCCGACCACCACGTTAACAATGACAGGATTGCAATGGTTTAAAGTTTCACTCTAAAACTGGGCACAGTACATGAAAACATCAGCTGAAATCAGCATGTAAAGAAATAATCAAAAGAAAAGCAGTCTCTATGTACAACTAAGGTTCGATTATGGGAATAGGTCCTTTATGTCACTTTTGTTCAGTGCCCTTACATCTATCTGTTGCTTTGCGAGTGTACGAGGGAGAGTGCAATCAACGCGGTGACTTCCATAGCTTGTGCGTGAGAAAGGAATTTTCCATGGTAGTTGATGGCGATGAAGGTAGGTAAATGTACCCTTGTTTGCGGAGATTCGCAAGAGAGAGGAATGAATCTGACTTCCCTTGTATCACACTAGTATAACTAGTGATTTCTTTTTGCTTGTATATATTAGCAGCTTTCATTATTTTGCATTTACGGAACACCATTTTAGTGTGCATCTTGAATGGGATATTTTCTACTGCCCGAATTGCTTTTTTTGTGGCAAGATTATTTTGTTTACATTTTATGAACAAGTGTTTTCTCATATCTGTGCACAGTAATTAAGTACTGAATGAAACAAAGAATTATGCAAAAGGTGTTTAACTTTGGCGGGGAATGAATGGCGATTTCTATTGAGAATACCTCCTACTTTTCGCCGCTTGTGAGCATATATGATCGACATGATCGTTCCAATGCATGTGTCCAAAGAAGATAATTCCCAGTGCTTTTACGTGTCGCTTTCTATAGAACAAATTTTGATATATTGTCAATAAGTACTAATAATTTATATATAAAATAGAAAAAATACGGGACATAAAATGCTGCATTGTGGCACACCACTTTGTATGCATTGCGTTTGTGATTTATGTCAATTTCAGTAAACTGCGGCCGTGATGACAAATACGAGAGGCTTTGTTGCGTCCATGCACTACGGAAACAGCATTTTTTCTAGTTTGTCTATTAATGGATTGTGAGGAACACGATCAAATTCTTTACTGAAGTCTATGTAGATACCCAAAGTCATAAGCTTTCTTTCTCAACTTTGTAAGATAATGTCTTTTTGGCTCAGCAAAGCACTTTCTGTGGAACGCTTTTTCGTGAAACCAACCGACATTCAGTTGTTAGTTGTTTTTGAAACAAGTTATCGATTCGAATATTAATGGTTTTTCCAGGCCTTTAGAAAGTATTGGTAGAATAGATATCGGAACGAAGTTATTTATACTATTTCTGTTCAAACCATTATGTATTACGATAACTCGTGCTAGCTGCATGTTCTTTGGGAACACACTAGATGAAAGGGCTGAATTAAGTATACGTGCTAAAACAGGTGCAATCAGAGCAATCACTTATTTATTAGGCCTAAATTGTAAGCCATCCGCGTCCCTGCGACGACCATTGTTAAGGCTCCGGAACACAGTACTCACTTCGCTAGAACAGGTTGGCTGGCGAAATATGCTTTTTGAATTTATTGGAACGTGTGTGATGGATCTGCTACAACCGCCGTTTCCACCTATTTCAACGAAAAAAGAGAATACTTAGCATAAAAATTGAGACACATATGCCGCATTGTACCGCCCCCCAAGTGGTAATGTTCACTTGTTTTTTGAGTTATTTGAAAGTTTGCTTTCTTACGGAAATGACTCAGGATGTCATAGTCCTGTTGGTTCTAGTATATTCTTTCTCACAAGACGAAGAGCCCCATTGAACAGTCAGTTAGTAACACCTTGTTGCACCCAACCTTGCTTCAAGAAGAGCTTGCGCACACCTAAATGTGAAGGGCATCGCATTGGAGGGAGTGGTGAGGACGGGCACCGTCGCTAAGTAACGACAATGTCGCTGCATGTGGCACCTAGTTTATTTGACGTAGCACACAAGACACTCGCTGAAGGAAAGGATATAAGAACAACAAGCATACAAAGAGCCTTTTGGTTGCCTGTCTATATAGACCACAAAAGGAGGTGTATAAAACGCTATTGCACCTCTTCAAAGGGCTTGAAAATTTCGGTGGTAAAGAAAAATTACGCGTGCAACCAGTACATACTCAGCAAACGGCAGCGATGCGCTAGCATTTTTAAAGCAGCTTACTAGACGGCAATTTTAGGCTCTCTGTATAGCAATAATAATGGTAATTGTTTGGCGATTCTACTTGACAAAAGCTAATTACAACCTCCAAATGCGACTGTTTTCGGTTATGTGTCCTGGTGTGAATATCTATTGCAAACGCTGGGATCAATTTCGCAGCACCATATTTAAGGTGCCGAATATGTTATAATGAGGGCGCTTTGCGTCTGATTTAAAATATCAGAATGTGTGAAGTTGCGTTTGCCATCAGATATGCTAGAAATGGGGCGATCTACATATGCTACACAGGCGCTTTATGATTCCTTCTCCAAAGCCACCTGATGGCTTTGCTCAGTCACTGAATAAAACATAAAATCAAGCTCTGCCAGATACATTTTGGGTGAAAACGCGGTGTAAATATAACACTGAAACAGGGTGACATTTCTTAGGTTGTGCTTTCGACTTTAAAGCAGACGGAATCCGAAATGCGTCAGCTATCTGCTCCGGCAGCAGACGTGTCTGGCTAGTCGACTCATTCCTAGACAGCATATCCCGAAAGCACTTTGGCTGTTGGCATTCTTGATACGCTTATAGAGAGGTGGCATCCCGTACGCCACCGCAGCTGCAATGAAGCGCTTTCGGGAAAACGCAATAAAAAATAGGAATAAAGTTCACCCCTTTTTCACGGTTAGAAAGGGTCCGCGATCGATCGTTGCCTGAGAAATATAGCCCGCGCAGAAACCGCGAAATAGAACCCTGTGCAGGAAATCTCCGGGGACCGAGGCCGACCGTATATCTCCATTGTAAAGCCCCAAGCTGCGTCTGTTTGGGTGTGGCCCGATCGACAGTGGTTGCTAACAAATGACTCAGATGTGCTTACGTTAAGAGTTAAAGAAAACTGTGTGCTCTAACAAACGGTGAAAAGCGGTCGAATGTAAGAAATATTTTGCTTCAGCCTGGATAACTTTTACCGATTATTTTCTTTCCGTATCGAAGCACTGCTGTGCTGTGAGGCTAATAGCCGTAAAGCATAGAGGGCATCGTAGCTGAGAGAATTTGGGGTTTTTTTCGATATACTCGGAAGGAAGACGTCATCTCGAACTCCCTAGAGGCATCTCACACTAACAGCAGTGGCTGATTTTCAATCACTTTCAGCAGCTCAGTGTGAGGCAGCGAGTTCACCTGGCACGCCACCTGATCGAAGCTATTTCCACAGCAGGGCCGCCACGGTGGCTGAATGGTTATGGCGCTCGGCTGCCGGCCCGAGAGACGCGGGTTCGATCCCGGCCGCGGCGGTCTAATTTCGATGGAGGCGGAATTCTAGAGGCCGGTGTGCTGTGCGATGTCAGTGCACGCAAAAGAGCCCCAGGTGGTCGAAATTTCCGGAGCCCTTCACTACGCCGTCCTTCATAGCCATAGTCGCTTTGGGACGTTAAACCCCCATAAAACCAAACCTATTTCCACAGCCTTTCAATTGAGTGTGACTCGTATTTAATATGTAGAATTGGCAAGAAAGAAGGCATTACTTATAATTATTACTGTTATTCTATAAAAAAAATGAGACATGTTCACACGCTGCAATGGAGTTCACCGATGAACTTGCACACAACGGAGGTGCCAAAGACGATGGAAGAGCTGTGCGTCATCTTAGGATATCGACTGATGGTATGGGCTTGAAAGTTTTAAGTATTGATTCCGGGAGGGGCTATGCAACTCGTGCATGCCATAGAAGCAACCCCATCAATACTTCCGAGCTGTGTTGCTCAGAAAACACAAATTTTGAAGCAGGAGTTCTATATACGGGCTATGCGATTATGAGATGCGAACTGGCGTGAGAAGAAATGCGAACGAGAAAGAGTTGAATAAAACGAAGGAAAATAGAACTCGCCGCAAACAAGCGATATTTTTATTACTTCGCATATACGAAAAAAAATATTTTCAAGTTGCTTGCGTCACTACTGCGCACGCGCATAAGCAGAATAAAAGTGTGGGTTTCAAAATGGTGCAAGCTCGCGCAGAAAATCGACGCTCGTGTTTCGTTCGTCAGGATGAAAAAAAAAATGAGAAAAAAAAACCTGTTTACGACATCTCTAAAGTAAGAGAAAAAACTACAACAACTGCGACCGGACCCTTGGTACTTGGGAAAGAGCTTCGGTGGCGGAAACTGCGTGGAAAGCAATTTCACGCTACACGAAGAAGTCGCTTTGCCAGCAGTCTCGTGTGCTCTGCAGTGAAGAAGCTCGTAAAAGACCGCAGTGACTGCGAAATGAACCAGACTCTAGACCGTTTCCCGAACGAACTACAAAAATTCGTCAGTGTTGCGTTTGTGTAATTTCGATACTCAGAGAAGTATCTGATGCCTAGATGCTTTATATCGGGATGCCACATACGCGTGTGATGTTTATTACATGCTCAGATAAAACTACACTCGAGAAAGATATATATTTTCCTATACTTAAACACTCCTAGAAGTTGACTTTCAGAAATATCAGGCTTTGGCGGCTTACTTGTTGATGCGACATGACATATGCCAAATACAAAAGTGACAGTGTGATAAAGGCGTGCCCATGCATTTTATAAATACAAGTCCGTTCGCTGATAATTGCACGGAGTGTGAACAGTCAAAATAAATTCCGTGATGCTGAATAACACGGAAGTTGTGTGCTTTTTAATCGTAACTTCTGACCGTGCACACAAACTCTATGCTCCAACGTTTGACACCAACTTCGAATATTGTGAACATAGAATCTTGGCGGACACTGTGAAGCCCGTATGGATGCAGAATGTGACAGAAAGTGGAGCCGGGGTGGACGGGGAACTGCGGTCACTTGTGTTTAGAAACGTAGAAAGTGTTTCACGCGCACGGTATAAAAGTGGTTTTATTTTTCGAATACGCTGCAGACAATACTTTCTAGTTGTATAAAAACTACCTCGAACTAAGAGCGCGAAAAGGAACCTAATCTTAGGCTATGACCATGCCTTGGCTAAGGTAATTTAATTTGTTATGAGTCTAGTATTAGCGCTTTACCAGTGCTTAGATGAAATAAATCTTTATAGCTAACTAGCCAAGAAACCTGCTAAACAATATGCAAGCCGTGCTCATTAATTCACTACTGCCTTCAGCTGCGCAGAACGAGGTTACGGGTTCAATTTCCGCCGCTGGGGCAGTATTTTGACAAAGGTGATATTATGATATTCCAAACACTCATGTACTGAAATTTTTGGAACATTAAATGAATCGAGCCCCCAAGTCTTTAGTCGAATGCTTTTTTCTTTAAAATGGCGCGTTAGACATTGATATGTACAATTCAGTACAACGGAAGTCGCCTAAATCCGTTAACTAATTCAAAATTATATTTTACCTCTCAAGCTGTTTCGGTTTTGGTTTGAACTGGTGAACAGTGCCTTTGAGGTCACAGATGAGTTGAGACAACTTTGAGGCTGCATAAGTTGTGCAATAGCTGCGATAAAATTGCTGCTTTCTCGTTTTGATTCGCTGCATTTCTTACGCCAGCCACGTCAAGACCCGGATTGGCAACAAATGGGCCAAAATTTATTACTTCACAATTTTGCATGCTTCTCGTGACTTTGTTTTATGTGAACTTGTCTGTGACGTCACAGCCACTGTCCGATTGTTCAACCCAAAGACTAGAACAAAAAAGAAGAGAAATTGATCTAACAAGATTTATCGTGTATCAGTGAACAAGGCTTCCGTAGGAAAGCCGAAACGCCTATTTTTTTACCGAACCTTTAATAGGCGTTTTCTTTTTTGGTACTAATATGAACTTACGACTCAGCCAGACGAGATTTCGTCAAACCTTAGATTTCAAGATTTATTGGGCTCATGCAAATCCACATGGTGATCCATATTTAGTGTCGCTTTGTGCATCCTTATAAAGAACAAACCACCGAAATTAGGTAACCCTAGAGCATTAAAGAACCTCGTGTGGTCGAATTTAATCTGGAGTTCTCCACTCCGTTGTGCCCAATAGTCATGGCCAACTGGTCTGTTTTCACATGTTGCATCTTGCTGTTCTTTATGCAAAAATTTCCTTATTAAAGTTTGATAAATAGATTCCTCAGACTTTACACGATTAACAATGCTATTCATTGCCTAAGGGAGTCGTTCACGGAAGCCCTAGACATCTATACCATGCCTCTCACGGCTCGTCAACCTGCGCTCATCTGTAAACTCACTCCGCGTGAAGCACTATGGAGGAACCACGTACCATTTTGCATTTGTCGCCAGAGTGTTGAAGTGGCAGTTTACAGCATGGAAATGTGCCCTTCGCGTTTCCGTCAATTCTGTAGCAAATTTAGTCATTTGGGATTTGTATGGTTTTCAATATAGCCCATGCTCTAGAGAAGAACTCCAGCGTTCGCCTGCTCGTAAGTCGGATTGACGTCTCCGTTATCTTTGTTTTTCGATTCCCTAGCCTTCTTGCAGAGCTATAAATCAGTTAAAGAACAGTTTCAACCGCTTTTTTTCCTTGCTTAGCTTGCCATAAAACTGCAGTCCTCACATAAACTCTGGGTGTATCGACTTCTTTCCTTTGCACAGCATACTTCATATGAAAGACTAAAACTGAGCTGCTGTTCACAGACATGATGTCAGGCCCGCGTGGCTCCTTGCCGCAAGTCGTTGATAGCAGAGCAGCGGGGCAGAATTGTCCATGAGGCTGCTGATTTTTCTTTACTCCTGGCTTACATAAGAGTCACAGGTGGGCCTAGACCAATCAGCACCGACCGGCAACTCAAATGCATCTAATACGGTTAGGTTGAGCAATAGTGCAAGCTGCTTCCTAACTGGTTGCCGCCTACCAGAGTCGTGGGGGATTTCGGCATTCACCGTAGGTGCACCTTGGGGCTTCCAGGCTTCAACACAACGCTGACTAGAAATGCGCATATTGGCTAAGCAGGTGGAGATTAAAATTGTGACAGAAAGCAATAATATAAGAACTAAGGGATTTTTTTTTTCATTCGCATGAACAAATTAGCGTTTTCGCAGTGCGTGTAAGTTGGAACTGTTTATGAGAACAGGCTATGTTATTTGCTATATTTTTACAGTCTTTAGTGCCTTCCATTCAGCTAAGTCTTTGAAGAACAACTGTGCGCTTAAGGTAAGTGCCGAGCGACTGAGTTAAGCTAATATGGTACCCAAACAAAAGTAATAGCAAGACTGAAAGGTTAGTACGTTTCAGTAATATCTTTCGGGGTGATCCGCGCATTAAAGTTTGAACCCAAAGCAGTACCTAGATTTCTTTTTCTTAATGAGCGACTTCCATTGTTAGTAGTGTGTAGCTTGAACTAGAAACACATTCAATGTCACTGTCTTTTCTATAAATTTTGTCCGTCCTGGAGAGTGAACACGAAAAGAAGGATTTTAAATTTACCGCAAAATTTTGGTTAGATCTGCTCACAAGTCTACAAGAAACGCATGCTTGGCAGTCATGGGAGAAGATTCCATTTCTTGAGTCATTCGCTTCATGCCTATCTCATGTTTTGTTAAGGATCTTTGGAATGCCTGCGCCTAAGCCATTCTCTGGTAGGCGCGAAATCAATTTGTATTATCTCAGAAAGATATGAAAGAATAAAATAAAAATTATACGAACGATAACAAGCAAAGCGGGAGGTTTGTCTGGAGACATACGTAAAAGTGGCTTCAAGAGAATAAAAAAGCTGTAGTTAAAACCGTGGTCTATATTTTCTTCCCTAATAAAAAATACCAATGTTGTCGGTGAGCGCGGACAACCCAATGAATCTCTGCACAACAGCGCACGAATCTCTTCTTGTGGCTGTTATTAGATATCGTTCACATCTGCCAAGTACGGACCGTGCACAGCCCGTCGACTTGACCACCCAGAACTATCCACGGCAGATTGTTTGCAGCTGTGTTTGAGACAACGGTGACTTCCGCGGAAATTCGTGACTAGCTGCAATAAAGAGGATGACTGCCGGTCGGATAGGGAAGGCTTATCGGCCAACGGCTATAAGCTGAGCGCAATGATTTAAGTTACCATGGAACCGTTTTGTAGTCGTAAATAATGCTGTTTTAAAGGTTTTTGCGCAGCTACAGGGCGAGACCGGTGCGCTCTTAACCAATTATTTTTTACGTTTCTTGTTATGATGCGTAGTAATAAAGCTCTGATGAATTAGGAAGAGACCACACCATTCCCGTTGCCCTGATATTTGGCTGCGCCTAAACGTACGGTTGTACTAAGCATAGTACTTCATTGTTTTCCTAGTCCTGACATCTCGCACTTCATAGAAAAATTCTCAAATATGAACGCTTTGAGCTCACGTTACGCAAGCATATCTTTAAAAGAGAACCAAATAAAATGAAAAGTTAAGCACTGACAGGACCAGAGGTGTCGTGAGCCAGGAATGTTTTTCTTTTCATGAAAATAGCGAACAGGGAAGGAACTTCAAGACATTCCGTATCCTGCCGAAGGGGCAGAATCTTCGTTCCTAACTGGCACCCGACTCCCCCGTTTTCTGAGTGTACCCCCGTATCATGTCTCTACGCAGGCCATATTCTTGAAGACGCCTGCACTCCTGCCCACCTACATAATACTCAAGGGGTGGAAGTTGGCAGTAACGAATTACATGCACTGCTGCTAAGCTAATCATACCCAGAAATTCTCGACAAACGCACTTTTTCAACGGCAAGTTGTTTTTGAATGCAATTTCCTAGCATTAAGACTGAGCCATAAGAATCAATATACTCGCAGATCTCTCCTCAGGGCGTACAGTTCACCATATTTATTGTCAGAAGCGCACCCTATTAGTTTTTTTATGGTAGACTTAACTACTCGGTGCGAGAGCAGAAAAAAATTCTAAAAGCATGATTTTGCAACGCATCGGAAAAGAACACCATTCAAATCAGTATGTTCATAATAAAATTTAGCAGTGTCCAACAATTCTCTCACAATTATAAGGGCGTGCACCGCTGAGAAAATTAATGCACAAATATACCTCAATGATATAGGACAACGGAATCGCAGCGAGCTCAATCAATCAATCAAGCAACCAACCAATCAACCAATCAACCAATCAATCAATCAATCAATCAATCAATCAATCAATCACAATGAATGAATTGATCGATCAATCAATTATTATATCACTGTTATCTTCCACAATAAAACACTCCTTTGGTCCAAAGTTCTGGAGAATTTCACGCATCTTTTTTATTTGTTCTTGTCGTAGGTACCCATCTTCCGTTGTTATGCGTAGAAACTGCAAAAACTGCCTAATTTCTGACCTTTCGTCTAGCATTGCTTTATGGCACGTTCCGTCAACGCACAAACAAAACATAAAAAGAAACCTATAAGGTTTGAATTCCTTGCTATTGATCAGAGACGGCTGCTTGTCATCATGATCGCCAAGAAATCTGATATGCACGCCACTCGCAACTCGCCTGTTACCTCCTCTAGGTAAGCCCTTTCCAGGACACTGATTAGACGACTTCAAAGGAGGTATGCGCTCTCGTGATTCTTTTCTAGCTTCGGGTTAAGGCGGCATTGCATGCTCGAAGCGGTGTATTGTCTACTGAAGGGCGCAATACTAGCGGCCCAATACGACGGCCCAATACCAGCGTCGGGGATTTCTATGAAGCTAGCAATTCATCAATAAAGAAATCACAGAAATACTAAGCTTAAGAGTCAGACGTCAGGCGTGCGCACAATAGTAAGAGAAGGTTATGCACAGAACCGACGAAATCGTGAGAAGAGCAAATAAACCCCACCAAAGAAGGGGGCGAGCACAGGGTTTCTTAATTCGAATGACAGCGGTCTTTTTCATGTGAGAGGACTTAGTTCGCATCCACTATTTCTTCTGGAGCAGCCTCGGGTTAGGGACAGTAGCCTTTGTTCTGCGACTGACTCAGATTTCACGGGCTATTTCCGTCACATTCGCGGATTGTTTGCAAGGACTTTGCACGGCGAAAATCAAGGAATTTAAGTACGATTGCATATCGGTATATTTTTTCGTCCTTTTGTGTGATGAAGATGGCTTTTTAGGAATTCAGAACGTACTGTAAAAGATGTACTTGATTATATGTCTCTAGAGCCTCCACGAAAGCACAGACGTGGAAGAGCAGGTTTTGCTTTTTATGCCAATATTTCCAGCGTGTTATATTAGCCATTCAGTCTGCCGTTTCACAAATACATTAAGGTGCACTTCACCTATCCGGTTTCTTTCCGAACCTCTCCTACGCCGCCAGCTAGCTTCATCGATGGCTCATTTTGCGCCATGGATTTGACCTGCCGTCTTATCACCGCAGCTTGAGTTAAGCAGAGAAACAGTGGTTTCACTATTAGAAGATATTCTAATATTCTTCTATAGTTTTATCTTTATAGCGTGACTAATTGTTGCAATGAATAGCTCAGGAGAGAAGGTTACTAGAGACGTGTAGTTATAGTCTGTTCAGAGAGTAACTAATCATTATTTTGTATATTATCAGTAATGATCCTTTAATAAATCATTTAAGTTTATCGCATGCACTGAACGTTTAACTGCACAAATAATTAATAGGCCCTAAATTGAGCACACAGGAGTCAGATGGCACGCTATGAAGAGTTTAATCACTTGAATTGGTCGTAAAAAATGTTGCCTGGCTTCGTTATTTTGGATCTTCTTTACCCCATTAAAATAAGTGGTGTGAAGGCTGAAGTTTCTTTGTGATTATTTGTATCTCATCGAAACATGTTCGGATACCATTATTTCTGGTGTAGTTTCCGATTCAAAGCTTCGGGCTGAAGAAATTCATTTTCCGTCAAATGTATCACATCGCATCGACCAGCCTTACAATATGGCAACAGAACCATGAAGTATGTCGCAATCAGTCCTTTTTGCAGGCCACATCATCTCACAAGACCTGCCTTCATGTCGTTATTGTGAACATAATGATGTGCACTTCCAACTTCGGTTTCCTAGCACAGTATAATTAGGAGCTTTTAATATTTACACATGACTTACTGCCTTGTTTCTTTCACAGGAATTTTGCTTAGTTCACCTCTGTTCAGTTTATATCTTATGGCTACCTTTTGTTTGTACCTTATGGCCAAAAATACATTGTCATATGCATCGATATGTGGTTTCTAAGATGTTCGCAATGCGCGCTTTTCTAAAAAGTTTGTTGGCGAGCAGAAACGTAGAGATTCCACCTAGTGCTCTTTTTATTGCCCTTTTTAATGAGAATATGAATATCAGCTCCAGTATCGCAGGTGCAAAGGTCATTTTGTTATCTTCGTAAACGTAAAACGAATATAATGCTTTGTTTTAAGATGGTGTATCGTCAAAAAAGAAATTTGTGTGCTGAAATGTAATGGAACGGGATGGAAAGTATTTCTTTTCTTGTTTGCCTATGTCCATCAGAAAACTTTAAGCCCATGGTCAGGCCGCAAGCAAAAAGTTATTGACTCTTGGGTCTTATTAGACGCCGTTTAGACTGCACAATCCTAAACTTGTGGAGGAAAAACGCTAAGGCGCCCGTGTGCAGTGTGATGTCAGTGCTCGTTTAAGATCACCAGGTGGTCGAAATTATTATGGAGCCCTCCACTACAGCACCTGTCTCTTCCTTTCTTCTTTCATTCCCTCCTTTACCCTTCCCTTACGGCGCGGTTCAGGTGTCCAACGATATATGAGACAGATATTGCGCCATTTTCTTTCCCCCCAAAAAAACAATTATTAATATTATGCGCAAATGACTCAAGGAAAACGTTTGAATGTCATAAATCAACTGCTGAACTTATGGGCAGAAATTTAAAAAAAACAAACAAACAGTAATGACAGGCCAAATCGTAGCAGCGAAGTTATAGACCAATGATGCCTCTGGATTGCAGATTTAGGTTAAAAGTTGCACGTGCGAAAACTACTTTTAAAGTGCTTCAAAATGCGGCGTCGCTTATCAAGTGCTGACGCGTGCTAACTGACGTTTTCTGTTCTGCAGAAGCCGATGCTGGTGCAATTTGAAATCGGCCACACAGACGTTTCGAAGCGTTTTTGCGGCTAATTTGTGGCTGGGACTAAAGCTGTTAACCCTAGGTGTATGCTTTAAAACGCTTTTGTTTGATGAACAAAACATAATTGACGGAGACGAAAGGGGCAGCGTCCGTCCTTGTGGCCCCAAGGATTTGCTCTTGGGGAAGGTGGCATCTGCAGCGCGAAATACGTGCAGCAGACTGGGACGAACCGATTGAAAGAAATGGACCGCTAATCCAAGGCCAACTATGCCTCTCAACGAATCTCTTTATTCTGGGGAAATTAAAGAGATGATAAAATAGTGGTGAAATAAAAAGCGGAATTGCATTTTGGCTTCGCTTTGGAACAGGCTAGCTTCGCGCAGATCTGACTGAGATGTGAATTTCGCCAAAAACTCGTAGTGAAGATAGTTGCCTACCTGAGGTACAGCAAAACACTCATACTGACGAGCTTGCATTGTCAGCTGTATACAGAAAGCATAGGCGGCGCGATTTATTCTGGTTATAACACTCTGCAGAAAAAAGCACCGCGCTCATTTTGTGTTCAGAACGGGCGTCTTTGCAATGTATTCGAAGCTACTGGCAACTAAAACAACAAGAAAAAAACGCACATGGGCGACATTCTTCATGAAATGGAGCCAGGCACCGCTTCCAATCTCACTGAGCTGATGTAGAGATCCGCTTGTAGCCCCCCCTCCCCCCCCTCCCTCCCCCCCCCCCCCCCCGGAAAAAAAAACACCACTGAACTGCCTATGATTGAATGTGTGGCGAAGCATGTGCGCTCTGTTTTAGGCACACGCAGCAAGCTTATTAGTCAGTCAGTCTTGCAGCTGTCGATAGCACTAGGCCACACCCTGCTTCGAGCCAACTTCCACATTGTTAAATAACACCCTAGTAAACACAAGCCTAAATGCAGGGTTAACACATGCGGCGTTTATGTTTAGTGATATCTTATTTATTCGCCGCTATATTTCTTTTTCGGGATGAATATAGCGGGGACGCACTATCTACGTACGAATAAAGCTTACATAAGAAGCAAGCGCCAGGCTCTTCTGCAAGGAATCTACCCATGTAAACTGCAGTTAGCCTATCCGTTTTTTTTCTTCCCTAACAGAATGCGGAAAACTAGCGAAAATTTGTGTTTGCCATAAGGCTTGCTTGGTGTTTCGCACCAAGCATGCCACTTAACAGCGTTATTTTTTTTTCCTATACTAGTTATCGCAGGAATCCTTTGCCAGCAGATATAATCGATGGCTGCCCAAAATGAGTTAAACTCTGTAGCCCCTCTCGGAGTACCGCTAGTGAGCAGTCAATTTTTCTGTTTTTGACCTCGTTGCCTTACTTGCAGATTCTGCTGTCATCCCAACTAACTGCCTGCTGCTTTTCTAAATGAACATATAACTTAGTCATTGGGAATCGCGAGATTTCTTTAAAATTCTCTCTCATAAATCGGTTTTCGCCTGAGCATATAGTTCATTCATTTCTGTTTGAACAGACCCAATATCGGGCAACCGTTGCCCACTCCTTGACGTCACAGATAGCCTAGCAGTTTCTGAATAGCTATGCTTTCGTTATTTAGATGAGCATTTATGGCCAGTATTACTATTCCCCTCAGAGTTCCTGATTTTCATGGGCATTGCAGATTCCGGAGCCCTCCACTACGGTACCTCTTTCTTCCTTTCTTCTTTCACTCCCTCCTTTATCCCTTCCTTTACGGCGCGGTACAGGTGTCCAACGATATATGAGACAGATACTACGCCATTTCCTTTCCCCAAAAACCAATTATTATTATTATTATTATTATTATTATTATTATTATTAATATTATTATTATTATTATTATTATTATTATTATTATTATTATTATTATTATTATTATTATTATCATCATCATTATTATTATTATTATTATTATTATTATTATTATTATTATTATTATTATTATTATTATTATTATTATTATTATTATTATTATTATTATTATTATTATTATTATTGGCATTGCAATTTGTTAGTTCAAAGCATGCTCACTAGCTATATAACTTCGCACTGAGTGGAAAAATGTTTCCCGAATGCCACTTTGTGTGCCCACTACTCTATCTTGCAACACTAATCGTTGCTTAGCTCTCTCAGTCGTGGACGTCATATAATGAACTTACATTAATGCGGACGCTAAGATTATGGTAATGTAAGTGCACTGCGTCGCTGAGGAATACGCAACTAAGAACTTGCTTGAAAACTACAGCAAACAAAGCTTTCGTAGACACTGTGTTCGGAACATGTCTTTTCTTGAACAGTGCGAATTCCTTCTTGAGCAGACAGTAACTATGAATTGGGGCACTTATAGGCTATTGGATGTGTGGGACCTTGGCACATGCCTAAATGTTAAGATTTAGTGTTGAATGAGTAGACTTAATTCCCAGCATAACGCAATATCTACTGTACTCAAGCGCACCGCTGTCTCTGACAGCGAGTGGCACAAACGCCATTAACCCATATATTATTCCTACTAAGAAGCCGCTTTCACCGAGAAAGCTGTTATAAATTTGGTTGATCCATATCCTCGTCAGAGCCCGCGTACATTATAATGTACATTTATATTTTATGGAATTCTTAAGAAACGAATCACTCCCGCAGCATAAGTGATATTGGAATTCAGGGAGTGCTCACTGCGGTCCCGCGTAGTAAGCTTTTAAACAAGTGGGAAACGATAGGGGCGCACTGCGCAGCCTCCTGAGTTTGTTGATTTGTCTAAACTAGATTTATGCTCCCAGCGGGAGTATCTCGTGCTTTTCTATGAGATATCTTGTAATTTCTATTTAAACATGCATTCTCTCGTGAATGAACTAAATATACTCAGTAAAAAGTTACTGCATGTTTATGTGGACTAAGAGGCCGTTAGCAGAGAGCACGGAAAAAACTCATAAGGGAAGAACTGTTGGAGCTACGGTTGCCAGATTTTGTATGCACATTCACGGAACCACCGAGGCTTAAGATAAGTATTTAGATTAATGCTGCCGTGCAGACCTTCTGCTCGTGTCTAACGAGAATAAGCCCTGCAATCTGCTGTGCAACCTATGCAGCGCCAGCCTTACGACCTTCATTACTAAGTCAAATACTTTATCTAACTTGACGAAATTCAATTCAATTTAACTCACTTACATTCTATTGAATTATCGCAACCTGATGACAGTGTCCGGTTGCGGCCATTGAGTTGAATTGAATTGAATTAGCTTAAATTAGATTCCATGGACTAAGGTAAATTAAATTAATTCACTAAGTAATTAAGGACGGCAATAGTGGCAGGTAGAGGCTACCAGCATGGCTAGCAGGTGAAAATGTGGAGAGAGAGAAATCTCTTTCTGCGCTTTTAGGGGCGAGGAAGAAGAGAGCAAGTGCGGATAGGGAAGATGAAAAGTGTGGGACCGTGAGACTAACCTAAATTGCTAAACGAGTTATATAATAGCTTTAGCTGGTTAATGACCTTAGCTGAGAAGCTTAGCTCTAAATTTTTTTCTCGCTGTAACGCCCAAAAATTGTTTCATAAGAGTTCGCGCCGCCCACCGTATGTTCAAAAGCTCTAAGCTCCTCCTCTGCGAGCCTTGTTTTGTGAGCGTATTGTTTTTTTCACGTGAAGTCGTTGTGACGCCGGACGAGTGAAGAAATGGACGCTGTGAGCACATTCAATCGCATCGACCACATTGTGATTCCACAAAAAAAAGGTGCGTGTTTTAATGAGAATAACGCCTGTGTGTTGGGAGAAAGGCGGCATTGCAGCGCATGTGACATGTTTGATGTTGCACCATAAACAACATCAAGAACGCATTTGCGTAGTGTCCAAGGCTCCAAACACGTTGGCGAGGAAAACATTCTCCTCAGTTAAAGGATGATTTTGAATCATTAGGGGAAGCAATTTTTTTCTACCGAAAAATATTTAATATTTTATCACTTCCTGAAGTTTGGGCGTATACAGTTTTGCATAATTTTTCTTATAACAAAAAAGAGGCGGCCGGTAGACGAAAAGATGAAGTGGGACGGCGCCTTAGTTGGAATCCAGTTTGATCTTTGCGCAAAAATTTCTAGAAGCAAGATGAAGATTTCTACATTCTGGAACTTTTCAAAATAATAGCAAATACGATGACACGACCCGTATTCAGTGCGGCTTCTTTCGACCACAATGTTCTCTCTGCTTATGAACCCAGAAATGCTGCATTTATTGCATTTAATTTATTAATAGAAGAATAATATATTGGAGGCAAACATTAACAATCGATTTGAGATTAATATAAAGTCAAACCTCGCTATGAAGAAACCTTTTATAACAAAATAACGGATATAATGAATGAATAGCTGTTGCCCTATAGGAACCTCCCATAAAAGGCCGTTCATAGAAAGCTAAAAGGTTCCTAGAATGGATACAACGAACCCCAAACTAACCCTACTGGTGATTTCGCTTGGAAAATATCGATATTTAGCGTTGCTGTTCAGCACTTCTGTATTCATTCGATGCGCAAAATTGAGGTTACCACACATAACCCGCTGTATCGATCACCGCGCAAAACATCGGGAAACCAAGCGGGGCTCGCATTCGCTCGCGTTGGATTGTGCGCGACGAAGTTTTGGCACCTGCGCGCCAATCTCCGCAGACACTTGGGCACGCGGCCCACTGAACGGTGTCGCACAGGGCGATGTGTACGGCCCGCTGCGCCTTGAAAGAGCTGGCAAGATCACATGGCGTTCTCCCGTTTTAAAACCTCCTCGCTGCCCGCTGCGGGCCTCCTCTGTGCTTGTTCTGCTTCCCAGTTGCCTCGTGCAGTTTAGTTTCGCTTTTCGCAGCGTGGTCACGTGATTGACTGTTGTGGTAGTGTGTTTGGTGTGCCTGACGTGTGCGCGCTACTGACTTCACACACTCTAAGTACGAATTAGTTTATATGGGAGTAAAAATGGAATGAGCGCTTATTTCTCGCACTTCCTTTCTAGGGGCAGCGCACGCAGTCAATGTTCTGGGGTATATATTGGCCACTAAATATACGAAACGATCACTCTTGGCAACGGAGGTATATTCCCACCGCAGAGCATAGTAACGTAATGCAGCTAGCAATGGGACGAGGCTTTTAAACGAGGCACCGGAGGTGTTAAGACTGCGAAATATAGGAGGTTGAAACGTCGGTTAAAATTTTTGTATGTGCTAGAACTTTGCATGCTTTGAAGGGGGAATTTGTTTCCGTTGCCAACCTTAGGCGTTCCATACTTTTAGCGATGAAAGTTCACAACTGGACTTGAGAAGAATAACCTGCCTCTAAAAGGAAGTGCGCTAGATGACAGGTTACTTCTTTTTTACTCCCATATGGGCTTAGTCGTGTTTAGAGAGGAAAGTCAAGAATGGCGACAATGATGGAAAACCTACGCACAAGAAAATGTAATTTCACACGAACGCAGCCGTGACAAAGGGGCTGCATTGGATACGAAGAAAACAGCTGAGGACTTTGACGTAGCTCTCAGCATGCTTTCTACAATTTTCGGCAACAAAGAAGAAATCACCAACGTCCTCACCACGGTGCGAATAGAACCAAAAAGAATCTGATACCATTTGCCATCGCGGCAAGCAAGGAACCATTATGAAAGCATCAAACGTTTTTCTCTTTGGTATACCGTAGTCATTCTCCCCTAGATGTATCTGTCATGCAAAAAAAGCGTTAGAGCCAGCGTGTTCATGCACCTTGCGGGAAAGCCTACTAAGTCGGGCGCTCGCAATAGTAACAAGGTCATCGCTAAGGTGTTTATGGCTCCTTATGGCTCAGGTACACGAGGTAGCCATCACTGCAGATACGCGAACGCGAGAGTTCTCACTTATGACTCGTAGCCGTATGGCAACGCTTGGGTGGATGTCAATGAGTAATTACTCCGCTATCCCTTATGACACATTGCAACATTTACTTCTGAGCAATTGCATTTTAGAGATTTCGTTCTATTAGGATCTCAACGAACAACTGTAGCTGTTACGTGGCATAACCAGCGGATACTGTCCAAACGCTTTAAATGTGGCGCTTACCCAGGGCAAGGCTGACGAGTGCGATGAGCGGCAGCGTCGCCCAGCGGTCACCTCTCAAGGGCGCCAGCTCTGATTGCAGGGACAAGCAGTTGCTACTGATCGCGGGAAGGAATTTAACCGTTCGTGATGCGATCACATGAGGACCCCCTTTTTTTTAACGAAATAAGCCCCATTTCAGAAAGCGAAACTAAGTCAAATTTTAGTCTAATGAAAAGCTCATTCATTCATCTTACTTTCAAAAAAGCTGTGAAAACGAAAGGCGCTTCGTAACGCATAAGAAACCTACGCGTAAATCATGTTTAAAATTTAAAAAAAAGATCCACATCCTGCTTGTGAGAGCCTTCTTTGCCACCTTAATGAGCCTCATAGGTTGCCCTGTTTCAAGCATAGTTTCATTTTTTCCTTCCCCAGAACTGTGTTCTCGTCGGCTGTGAAGGATATGAAAAAACTGGTGGAAGATCAGAGCCAGCAGACAATGATTAAGATAGAATCATTTGCCTCGTGCCCGATGAATCAAGAATGCGCCTCTGCTGCAATGAACGTTAAAGTGTTTGTTGGGCTGGTTGGCAGTCTCTCTCTTAATTTATTATTACAAATAAAATAGTACAGCAGACAAGAAACGACAATACTGGCCGTTGTCTTGAAGTTTTTCGTCCTGTTCGCGTCAACCCTTTCGCTACTGCTCATGAATTTATAATCGTACAGCGAGTCACCTATGCTCAAGATTCCATACATTCTAGCCAATTTATTTTTCCGCCGCCGAAGTGAGAAGCATAGAAAAGAAGGCTGTCACGTCAGTGCATGTGACAGAAGCCTGCCATTCGCACTATCTTGCTTGTGTTGAGGCACATCAGTGCCCCTGGTTGTATTCGCAGCATAAGTATTATTTTCATAAACATAGCTTGAAAATAATTGTAGATAAAAGGTGTTCCGAGCATAAGCAGGTCAAATCATAGATCGCACCGAAAAGAGTCCATTCCAGAATTTACATGCTGATGCTGATTAAATTATTTGCGTAATTTTTCATTACGTGATGGAGTGAAGTTGCTATCACTAGCTTGTAAAGCATGTCATATAACAGTTTGGATAGCTTTATTGTTTGTGCGGGCAGTAAACTTGCCACTTTTTCTAGGTTTGCGTTTAGGTTATCTTGCTCACTTCGAAGAATGAAAAAACCCTTCACATTAAAAAAAAATGTTACCTATTTCTCCCAGGAAACAAACGTTTGCCGCTTTATGCTCACGAAGCCAGAGAAGTACGCCGTGGTCACTCGCTCCTTTCATCGTGGCAGCGCACCGTGATGCTCAGATACGTAACCTTATGTAAGTCTAGATAGCAGCGCAACGAGTTAAGCTACACGCCGCATCTGGCAGTGCAGCAATGTCCGTATACGCTCGCCAGTGACGTCGCTCGAAATCAAAAGCACGCAACATTTCCAACAACATCGCTCAAAGACATCGCAAAAGCCGAAGAAATAAAAAAAAAAGAGCGATACGGAAAGACAGACTCACCTTCCCTACTTCTCTTTGTACAAGCACGGTAGAGATAAGGGGACACTGTATCACTGATTACGCCGCTTATCGCTCAGCAACGCACGAACGCACACACGCCTAGCGCGCGATAGTCAAGCCTTTGCAGCCTCAGCTGCGGGGCTCTGACCATGCGGCGGATGACGCTATAGCTGGCGGGCGTTCTCCGCGCAGCGTTTCTCGCTCCGGTCGCTTGTTATCCGCGTCGGGCCATTGTTTCCTGAACAAGAGAGATCCCGGCCGAACACCTGCTGCCGAGCCGCGCGAACGGTGCCGGGCAAACGGAAGCCGAAACGCCATCTCCACAGCGCGCTCTTCCAAGGACGCTCCCCCCCCCCTCCCCTGACGACGATCACCCTGGGCGGGTTATGCGCGCGCGCGCGGTGTGGATCCTCTGGAGCCAACGGAGCGTGCATGACGTGCCAACGGGTGATTTTCTGGCACCGTGACCTCTGACGCCGCCGTGGCTGTCGATTCCGGGGCACGGAGCGCCGGATAGACGTCACAGCACAGATCGGAGTCCCCATGCTTGGCACTGAACATTGCGCAAGCGAATCGAAAGCGGGCCGTTGTCTTTTCTTTTATTTTTGTGAGTGTTTGTGAAGGCAGGGCCATTTATTTAAGGACCGATCTCCCGGAATTCTTTTCCTTAAATTTAGAGCGAAATATGTTTTAAAATTTTCAGCATTTTGAATCCTCATAAAGATTAGACGAAATGCACCTAATATGCAAATATGGCGCCTCTTTAAAGTTCAATCTGATCACTATATAGAGATTTGATTTGTAAGGCGCTAATGAGAGCTGCGTTGCTTTAACTAGATGCATATGAGGGGGCGGTAATAGTAAAAAGCGAGTTTCGAGCCCCTTTTGTAAACGACTTATTCATCATACCATCTCATCCATGGCTACCAACATCAGCCCCACCGTCATCATAATCGCAGTAGCCATCCTCTGTGTTGGCGACAATTTATCATCATTCACATATCTTATCACCATCATCAGCATCGCCTCCAGCTCTTCTGAACAAAATGCACCCTTCACCAAACACGCCGAGTGGAGCAAGTCGTAGAGCGAGTCCTTCTTAAGTGAGGCGTACAATAAAAAGATTGGACATCGTTTTAGGGCAGGCGAAGACTTGGGGAGAATCTGAATGATTGGCATTGAAAATAAGGTAAACAAATCGAAACTAGTTTATTTGTGATTTCGCTCCGTTTGCTTTGGTCTGACGGGACCTAACATGAAAAGCTTGGAATTTGATCAAGCCGTGTGTACGGAGCGTCGAATCGGCGCACAGTTTGTCTTACCGGTCTTCTGGGTGATGCATGGTATTCGCAGCATGGAACTAAACCCGAAAGACCTGTTACTGACACGAATAAAATGACCATCAATCGAAAAATGCACGAGACAGCATTCTTCGGGTACGAGCATTGAAGGAAAGGTTCTCTTACGTAATAGCACTATTAATTCGCAAGTTATTTTATACGTTTCATAAATATAAATTTTATAATTTGATGTTGGAACTTATTCTATCATAACAATCCATCGACTACTCTTCATCATCGTCCTCATATCTGATCATCACTATCAACGATGCTGTCAGCTCTTCTGAACGCATTGGACCCTGACCCAAACACTGACATTTTTCAATCATTTGTTTTATCGAAGCCACTGGTATGTATCCATAATTTATAGGACCAATTTTTCATTCATCACTAAGGAAACGGACAAGCGCACATGCCTACATTTACAGCGAAGCCTAGTATTTGCATTGTGTACCAGCATTGAAGCTGCTCCTACCACACAAGCTCGACACCGTGTTCTGGAACAGAAAGCGGTCGTGTACAAGGCTCATAGTTCTTAGATTTTTATTTTAATTTTGGTTTTGCTTCTGGTTGCTCAGAAACGTAGGTCGACCGAAGTGGCATTTATTTGTTCAAATTGATTGTGTGCATTACCGTTCATATTCATGGTAATTAAAATAAGGCGAGAGGAAAACAAAAACACTCCAATGGGTGTCCGAATGCGGGCTACTACTACGCCGAAGTTGAGAAAGTGCATTGGATTGTAAGTACAAGCTAATCTTACTAGTCTAAGCGATCGGCAGGGAGCTTTCGCGTACCTATTCCATATGTATGACAACAGTGGACATGCGTGTGCGCATGCGCAACGAATGCTAAGCGCTGTCCGTGAAACTTGGCCATTTATTTGTGTCCATGTTATAGTAAGCACACCATAGCTTGAAGCCAAATTATAGAAGCTGACTTCGTGAACTACAGCCTTTCGTAAGCATGTTATAACTTCATTTGTAGGTGATTACACGTTTTGATCTCAGCACGCTGGGAAAGCTGTATGGTTGTGACTCAACACGGAAGTTGCTTAACGGGCCGCCACAAGTCTATCAATATATCAAAAATAAATATGTCAGAGGACAAGGAAACAGCCAGAAGAAGCTATGCAAACAGGGAAGAAACGTGCCTCTCATACATTTGCATATCATGACAGGTTGGTATTAGGGTGACGCAAGTTTCCCCACGTACGATCTCCCGCTGGCTGAGTTGGCACAGAGAGCATCGCCATGTGGCATATTTCACATCAGTAATGTGATCACCTGACGGTCATGCTAAGTGAGCGTGAATGCTTAGGAACAGCGCGGGGAGTAAGAACGGCCGACGCATTGAGAAGCACACAGGAAAAGCTGCGTTAACTCGGATAAAAAGTGTGCAGCCTCTCAGATGAAACAAAAAGGCAAGAGATCGTGATCGTGATACTGGACAGAGATTCCTAACAGCCTCTCTGCGAAAGAGCTTAGTATGTGGTCGCTGGAATTCACTGCTGCTGTGGATGACTTTACTACGTTTAGTGTCACGCGATTTCTTCAAACGTATTACCCTTCTTTATCTGCTCCAACAGTAAAACGGCTAACTGTGTACGTTAATTTCCAGATTGTTATACCTATCTTCCTGAGCCCTATAAGGTGGAGTTTGATTCCTGCGGTGCAAAATCAAATGTGTTGCTATCCTTCCTGATTCTGCTCGAATTGCGTGAAAAATTGTTCTCTTCAACGGTTAAAATAACCTTGATCTTCAACGGATGGGTTTTGTAGTTTGTCGGATAGATTCGAATACTACGCTTGACTGTCAAAAGGGACGAGACTAGCAGGTTTAGTATAGCTCCGCCACACAGCAATGTTTAAAATAGCGTGGGAAAGGTGCACAGTTTTCGAAACTCTTTAGATCTGGCACAGACAGCAACGAAATAAACAATTAAACAAAACCTAATATAATGTTTCAAATAACAAAAACAAACTAGCAAGTAAAAAATAAACAAGCCTTGGAACAAAAAAAAAAAAACCTTCGTTCATCATTTGACGGCTGAAAAGGAAAGCCTTCCAGTCAAGCAGCAAGACTCGAAGGCTGGCTTCATCATATGTCTGTATACCTGCGCTGCCACACGCATGTACTAGATTTCTAGAGCTCCGCAAGTCAACTCCGAATTCTTTGACTGCCACGGAGATGTACGGATGTTTTTCATAAAAAAAAATACGAGAAGATGGTATGCGAATGAAAAAGGTAAAAAAGTAAAGACGATGTAAGGTGGAGGAGGGAATTTGCTAAAACAAACCAACAAAGCCGTTGAATTGTTTTAGGAAACATTCGCTTTTTCAGCAAGAAGTGTCAACTCCATGACGGCAAAAGGAGTAAGGAAGAACATACTACTTTTTATTTTTAATGTAGTGGCCTGAAGCAGATTAAGAACTTGCGTCTCACGATGAGAATACACGTAAAGAACTGCGGAGTTCCGTGAATATGCAATCTTTCTGCAATGTGCTGGTGCACCAAGATTGCAAATAATTGATATGCTTGACAGGAGGCCATAACGCGGCTGTCTTGAGCTCACTTACTCGCACGAATGCGCAAGTATTCTTCAGGAGGCTCTCTTTCTTGTGCTTTCAATGTTTGTCTCTCTTTCCTTTTCCCACTGATGGTCATATCATCTCTCTCTCTCTCTATTTCTTGCTCTCCTTTCTTTATAGGCACTAAAATACCATGTAGAGAAAACACTTGTTTTGTCTCGTTATTTTTGTTATTTACGTGGTTAGCGCATGCAAACACGTCGCCTTGACTGACGCAGTATGAGAACGCCTTTTTGTGACCGAGTCCATGGCTGAGAGAGGCTGGTCAGATGGTTATTGTTAATCACAAAGTGAACAAGGGAGGGAAACACTCAGGGTGCTTGCCATCGTTTCGACAAGAGGACATGTCTTCGTCAAGGCCTATATGCTTTGCTTGAAGAGTTTTCCATCACTTCATTAATTTTCGCCGTCATTGTGGCTTTAACCATCAGTCGGATATGCAACACGGCATTCAATTACGTCCATTGCGCAAAATCTGCAGTGCTAAGTCTGAAATAAGGGCACGTAGCAGGCGCACCTGATTAGGTACGACTTCGCTTGCTGGCTAAGAGTATCTAGCAGCTACTACTGCTACACTGATTAAAAAAAAAAGCAGCCTGCGGTTGCGCTTCGCCTCATGACTCAGCCGTCAGTGTAATGGTGAATAACGCCGTAGCAGACGCAGAGTTGGCACGCCTCTTATTGTTTTGCTGGAGTTAACGGAATCCGATTTCTTTGCTGGAGCAACAAACGACAGGACAGTGGTGATGAATTTTTCTCGTCGATGACAGTCCCAGAGACCAAAATGAATAGGCAACGACGAGTAGCATGTGTGTATGACCCCCTTGAAGTTCGAATCATTTACACACCGTTCGATATAACGACGTTCCAAAAGACTGGCAAAGGACTCGCCGAGAGCAACCTCAGTAATTAGCGCAATGTAGTAAATGATGTAGCGATGTTGGAGGCGTGAAAGAATTTTAGGGTAAGCTTTTGTGCTTCGATCAGTTTTCGCGAAAGGTGCTCGTTGAATCTGTTTTTTCCGATCAAGCTCACTCTACGCGGAACTGTCCCGTCACAGGTCGAATTATTCGCCTTGAAAGTAACACAGTGACATGGATAAGCAATAACCAGGTAGAACCTGCTAGAAAGACAAATGATAGCTTCATGGCACACTCGGAGGTCAAGTATGCTCCACGCGTAGATCCTGGGCACGCTTCCGCACGGAGCCCTTCACGTGGGTGAGCAACTATGGGGAGAGTTATCGAGAGCAAAAAGATTGATTATTTGTTTTGTTTGTAGCAGCTGTGCTTCGCGTTGTGTGTTACGGTCACCATAGGGATTGAGATTCAAAATAATACACACGCCAATATTTCCCCAACACGAAGATCCAAACTAGGGTACCCACGGCCGATAGTCAGTTGTGCCAGCGGCTTTACCACGGATGCCGAGAACATCTTTCTTGACCCTGATGAATGCATTTGCTCGAGCAGTCTTTGAGGTTTACGACGTGATGGTGGTTTCAAAATGGCGATGGGCGGAGTGTGTGTGCGTGTAGTGATGCTGTAAAATTATGTGTAAAATTAACGGCACTTCTGTTGCACTAAGCGGAAAATTGATGCTAACAAAAGAGAGAGGGAGAGTTTGTGTGTGTGTGTGTGTGTGTGTGTGTGTGTGTGTGTGTGTGTGTGTGTGTGTGTGTGTGTGTGTGTGTGTGTGTGTGTGTGTGTGTGTGTGTGTGTGTGTGTGTGTGTGTGTGTGTGTGTGTGTGTGTGTGTGTGTGTGTGTGTGTGTGTGTGTGTGTGTGTGTGTGTGTGTGTGTGTGTGTGTGCGTTTTTACCTTCACAAGTAGCTCTAGATGATGCTTGCCTCGGAGACATTGGGACACGGAATTTGATCATGCTGCGGGCTAGTTAATGAATGCTTAATCAACGTATACCATCGGCATAAAACTTGTGTAAAACACATAAGCATTGCTCAGGCGACAATAATAAAGCAGCTTGAACAGCAATTGATGCTTTTCAGGTAACGCTCTAGTGTGCCCACCTTGCGTTTAGGCCCAGGTGGCTCTAGGCTCAAGCTAGCAATGATTTTGGAACCAGCAACGGCAACAAGACGACCCTGTGTTTGCGGGGCAGTGCGTATGCCAACGAGCATTGTGCACAAGAATAATGTCAACTCACAAAGTCACTAATTTGGAGAACGTGCAAGCAACGCACTTGGATCCCAACGCACATGTCATCGCAGATGAATCCCGCCATTCTGCCGCGCACGTAATGTTGGCAATGTGAAACAAAATATATGTGTTGCTATATCTTTCCACGAATGCAGCGAGCATGCTTGACGCGTACACAGTTCCTTCGAATAGGCCCCATGAAGAAACACATGCCGAAATGCAACAAGACGTATCCCGCCATTTTAGGACTGTTACAGCCACCCAAAGTCGCATATTGCAGTCTCATTAAAACGTTTTTTTTTGTCTTCATTGTAAGAAATTTGACAAATGAAGAAAGTTTTTCTGCACAAGCCTAATAACGCATCATCCGTCTATAGAGAAGTTGAGTGTAATATTTGTCAATGATAAGAACGGTGGTTCGGTTTCGCTGTTTTTTTTCCTATGCTATCCGCGCATCTGCGCGAAGATGCTTTTGAGGTTGATAGTAACTGCTATTACTATTCTCGAACATCCTGGTTCATTTACCACAATGAAAGCATGCCGACGGATGCTTGCAAGGGAGAGCTCGCGAGCGCTGAGGTCAAACAATCATCGTCAGCCGAGATTTGTATATGGATGACGAGACAGGAATTTTTTTCAGACCATAAATAAAGCACCGAGGTAACTTAAGCACATAGTCCACATTGCTCCCATCCCGGCGCTTGTTGAGGACGAGACACGCTCAAGAAATCATAGAGGCTGCCGACGTCTAAGGGTTTGGGGGGGGGGGGGGGAAGAAGTGATCTGGGAATCTGCCGAGTACGCTTTCGGACGGCATTATAACATTACAACGGGCATTGGAGCGCAGTGACGCAATCGGTGTCTGCATAATTGCACGAAGCAAGATATCCTCAGTTGGGAAATAACCTTGGTTTATTCGCCCTGATTTTTAGGCGTACTGCGTTTGTATGGCAGGCTCTCAAGCTTGTGTATCCATTACTGACGAAACATAATACAGAAATAAAGGCAGCATAGGCCCGATGTCGTGGGCGAATATTTTAGCTGAATTTCGCTGTGATATTTTGCCGGCGTCGCACTGCCGACCTTTGTCGTGAATTCCTGTCTTCTTGCTCTACCTTAATCGTTTTTCATTTACTTTTTTTTTCCGCCGAATATACGAACAGGCTGTCGAGTTCTTGTTGGTGCCTTTCCGCCGAGATCAAGGAGGCTGGGAGTTTCTTCGCGCGATAATCGCGAGTGCTTCTCTCCTTGTAAGCATACGTGACTTTTAGCTCGCTACAAGACTTTCCATGATCGCAAAAGTAAGCTGCTGGCCTGTGTCGAACTCGCCAACGACGGGACCGGAGAGCTCGTCAGTTCGTCAGCTGTGCAGCTAGATTGCGGCCGTGGCGTTGACCCCCATTAAACTTTCAATGAGCACTAAGTAGGCCGGCTGCAGGATATCTATGGACAGTCTGCTGAAATTTTAGCGAAGAAATAGCCCGACGTGGACAGCCTTCCAATCTGTCTATTCAGAAGGTGTTTGGAAATAGCCGTCAAGGCTGTTTCTGAGCTTCGCGAGCGTTTGCTGAGTGTTGTATTCCGTTTTAAAGCTCGAACAGTGCTTCGTGTAGAAATGTTCGTCGCTCCTAAATATCGTTTCAAGTTGTGACGAACTTTAACGACGTAGTTAATTGTTAGCAGATTACGCACCATCTGCCTCGATAGTTATACGTATAACTATCGAGGCAGATGGTGCGTAATCTGCTAACAATTAACTACGTCGTTTCCGGAACAGATAGCCCCCATGTGTAAACACTGCTCAACTCCGGCCACACTCATACACATGGTGTGGACATGTCCACATTACAACAGAGACAACGCAAACACCCCAGAGACGTGGGAGTCTCTCCTGTGTACTTCCAAGCCAGCAGACCAACGCTGGCTTATCCAGCGCGCGGTGGAGGCCGCGGCATCCCAAAGGATCCCCGCCGACCTCCTCTAAGTCAGCGCAACCGGTCCTTTGACTGGTCCCCTGTTTTTGGGCGCAATAAAAGAGTTTACCTACCTACCTCGATAGTTATCCAAGCAGTGCGATCACTTAGCAAGTAAGTGTTGTCCAGCTGTACATGCTACAGGCAATATACAGTCAATACGCTGTATACGGGCAATGTATTTATTTGTTTATTATTTTCTAGCCAATAAACACTGTTTAAAGTCAAAGTAGGCCCTTTGACGTTACAGGACGGCAGGCGGTCGATAAGCGTCAATATGAATTTCTTCTGTTCGTCCCTTCAACGTGCACCAAAATCCCAGTGGATTAAGTTTTCTTAAATACCTTTCATCGCAGTGCAGTGGCCGCGGCAGAGAATCGAACCGTCGACCTCCCGCTCGGCGGTGGAACGCCATAAACCCGTAGACAACGTGGCAAGAGCTTTCCAGATGTGTGCCAGATGTGTCAGACATTCAAGCAGGTTAGGTATGCTTTGGTCTTGCAAGTTTACTTAGGGCCATCAGTTCAAATAAGTTTTCGTGGTTAGTAAGGTTGGAGAAAGGCGCTAGTTTATGGAGCTCCAGCGTGGAGCGTTGGGTTTAAGGAATAATGAAACGATAACGCAATAGGTTGAACTGGCGGGTCTACTCGTCCATCTTTGCTTACCACTGAGTTTGATCGAAGGTGACACTTGGAAACACGACTTGTCTATCTTAAACACTGTTTGTATTCTTACATCTGTCAAAACTCCATACCCTTCAGTATATTGCAAAAACTTTCAGTGCGCTTGTTTGTTTCACGTTTCCCGCATTCGAGTTATAAATTTTCTTTTGTTGTTACCTTGATGACAGCATTCACACTCAACTTCCGTATTCGGAGATTTAGTGCCACACACATGGCCCGTGAGGAGCACTTTGCTTGGTGGGCGAAAAATAAAAGAGAATTCGTACCCACCGTTTACTGCTTCTATATAAATCGATAAATCTCTGCTTTCTACTAAAATATGCATAGCATTTTGCGATATCATCACCACTTATCCGCTCATTCCTTGAATTTCTCTTTACATTGTGCTGAAGACACCGCGAAGAAAAGCATGCGTGAGCGCCCAGCTCTCGAGGGTTACCGTCTGCGCACCGGGGCACCTGCGGCCGTCGTGAAATGTCTCTTGCTCGAGTTCGTGAAATCGTACCCCTTCTTTTTTCCTTTTGGGATTTTTTTGTTCCCACCCCACTGGTGCGTGCCACATCCATCACCGGATCTCGGACCCCCACGCCTGGGGCGACAGGCCTGCCTCGCGCAGTCCAGGGATGAGACGAAGGTGACGCGACAGAATAAATGGTTTAGTCTTTGCAAGGAAAAAAAAAAGGAATGGACCCGGCTAAAACTCCCATAGTCCATCTGCGAGGCGCCCGAAAGAACTTGGCACGACAAGAAAGTTCGCGTGAACTATATATGCTTTAGATTTTGTGCTCTTTATTTCGTGTTGTATCTAGACACTTTGCCCCGTCCGTGCTTCGACGGCGAACAAAGACGGCTGTTGCTCCAGCAAAGCGCAGCGGACGAAGCATGGCGCTGAAGGGTATGCGGTGAGAATCAGATTCCATGAGCGATGCTTCTCTCCAACAGTTCCTTACTGTTCCAGCGAAAGTTTGCGTCGTCATTAATAACCTCAGCTGAGGTCGGTCCGAACCTAACCTCCCGTATCAGCCTTAACGAAAAAATAAAAAACGAACATAATACGAACAGGGACCGAAGAAAGGCAGTTAGTGCCAGAATCACATGCCTAATGAGCACTACACTTTTTGTAATCCAGCGAGGCTTGGAAGCCCTAATGCAATCGTGGGTTTTTAATGCCGCTCAAGGGCTGGTTAAACGAGCTTTTCTTGAGGAAAAAAGAACTCGGCTCAAAGACAAACGTAACAAAAAAAAGTAAAGGAGGTTCCTGTCTCCTCTCTTTTTTTGTCTGCTTTTATTGCCCGAAGGTTGTAAACTAAACGACGTCGTTAATCATTCTCTTTCTTCTGTAGGGAGCGGCACGTTAAAGTTCAGAAAGGCAATATGTTCTATCTACTTGAACACTACTGGAGGGACCACGAATAGTAAAGACGTGGTAGCATTTGCGTCAGCCGTATTTTCAAAGTTTGTATTTTAGTGCTACCTCTGGAGTTAGTTGAGGTATAGAGAGCACTGATTATTTTTTGGCGGGAAGAGCTGCTTAATCGCTATCGACCATTGTTTAGCTTGTTTAATTATAGTGCTGCCTGAAAAACCGATCTGTCTTCTTCTACACTGGATGTGCTGCGAACTTCAGCAACTTGGAACAAAGGCCCTCCTATGGCATAAAAAAAAGAAAAGTTTGGCGAGGATCTTGCGGGAAACAATGTGCAACATGTTTGACTATACCTGAACTAATGTTTTCCTTGTTTTTCGCAGCACGCGACGATAACGACGTCACTGACTAAGCTCCGCGCTTTCTCCTGCGTAGACGTTTTATAAAAGGCTCTTTTGCATGGCCACTTTAAAAGGCAAGCACCTAATTTAAGCCATCGAGTTGAGACACAGGAAGATGTGGTGCAACCTTGAGCTCACTCAAACCTTCGGAGCCTTTCAGAGCTGGAGGAATACACCGTAGCGAGCTGGTTTAATTGCACCTCTATCAAGATCAACGTCGAGGGGTATCGACAAGGAGCCTTGAAGAGAGGGCGCCGACATGTGTCAATTCCCACCTAGCCTGTCGTGTTTTCCTGCTCTGCAGTCTTTCCTTTCATCCATGCTCTACGCGTACTATGCATGGCTACCGGTGATGGAGTGGAGAAGCTTACAAGATGAGCCAATCTGAGGAGCTCGCAAGATTGCTTTCTATTTGTTGTTCCTGGTTCTAGATTTTGGCGGTCTTCTTTCAACCAGGCTTCCCTCCCCGGGAATAAAGAGCAATTGATGAATTGCACCGGATTAATAATGATAACTTGTCTTGACGAAAGTAGACTCAGTGACTGTCTTACTTTCTTCGTAGCGCTCAACCACGTCACGAAAGAACGAATCAAGAATAAAGTGAAAAAACGCAGAGAGAAAGAAGCGTCGAGGGGTTTTCATTCTCACTCAGTGACCAAACCAGAATGTTTAACCACAGCAAAATGACATTTACATTGTAGCGCATTTAGATTATGGCTAATGCCCCTGTACAATGGCCGTCGCAAGATGCCGGAAGGCTCATGTCTCCTCCATCTTGTCATCGATCCATTCACAATTTATAAGCTACACACTACTGCGAATGCCAGACGTCCACGCAAAGCACGGATTTCTTTTGCAAGGGCGTTCATAATGACTTTGTCTCCAGTCTTTGCAATTTATGCGCGAATAGGCAGGACTACACATCGTCTTTGCTATGGCAGATCGAACTATGTTTGGCGGCGCCCTTACGACGGCTACTTAGTAATATTCGGCTGTAATCGCTCTTTGAGTGCCTGAGCTGTCTGTCGAAGCGCGCTAACAAAGCATTATATCTGATAACGATGTATATATAGTGTTTGATACAGGCCTGCCTCCTTGTGATAAGGCAGGAAACTAAAGAAAACCTATTTACGAGCGAAAAAAAAACAAGACAGCGTGTGTGTGGCGCACTACATTAACCAAACAATAAGAGAGTCTAGCAATGACAACAACAGAAAGCATGAAGGGTGAGCTCTTAGGAAAATGCAACTGGGGAAAATATTACCTGATCGAGGGCCTTTGCGTGGTGACTGCCAGATATTGACAACAACACTGAAGGGAACAAGATATGCGAGCATGTTTTCCTGACTTTTGCGAGAAACAGGAATAGGAAAAATACGCGGAAATTTGACAGAACTGTTCACGCGACGGTTTCGGAATATTACACCTTGCGTTCTCAGTGACCGTCAGTGATCGACGTCACTGGTGCAGTGGACCGTGTAGATCAGGTGCATAAGAAACGTGCTGGCTTTGATTGAAGTGGAGGAATCAGTTTTCAAATTTATGAAATAACAGAACAGGGCCGCGTACTTAGATTTTTTTTATGGCCATAGTTTTCATTTATAGGAAGCGTAGTTTTTCAGAAACCCACTTTAGTTACTAGAAAAAGGCAGTAAATACGTTAACGTGGCTATGAACCTTCTTACTGCCATATTGCAAGATTCCCAAATATAAAATAGAGAAAGCGAGTGGATAAACAAATTTATGAGGCAGCGAAAACGTGAACAGAAAGAGCACACCAGGTATTTTTGTGAAATCCAGTGCTGAATGAAACTAGACTCCTAATCGCAAAGAAGTCACATCGCGCTGACGCAATGCGGTGCATCCCACTTCCTGCCGAACTTAATGTATTAGAGGAACCGGCGATTAACTTTAGCTATGTTGTAATGCTGACGCTGAATCCTTGCCTTCGTGTGGTCAGCTGCTGTTAGTGCGTGCGCCAGCTGAATTTGCGAAACGTTTGCAAGATTATGCTTAGTGGGTGCTGACTGTAGCACTTCCCTTGCGCAAAGCCGATTCGTGCGCCAGGGTCTTACCGCTTACTGTTTTCAATGATAATACAAGACTTATACTTTAGCAGGTAGGTTTAGCAAGAAGGACCACGTTTGCATGCTTTTTTTTGTTGTGCCTGAACAATTTTTTAATATATTGTTTCTTTTTTGTTACATTCGCCTCATTCTGAGGTGCAGAAACTGCCTGGCAATGTGGATGCGCGCGCTGTGCGCGAAATAGGAGAAAAAACGCAGACCGTTGCGAAAAGCCTTTCTGTGGAGTAAGCTTAAATTGACTGAAGATTATGACGAAAGACCAGGCATGCTCAAAATTATACTATGTATCGCACGCCTAGAAAGTTTCTCGCAGGAGAAAGCATTGTTGGTCTTTCGAAAAATCAAATCACAGCTGCGTGCTCAGCTCTTTTCATACGCAACATTAGCGTAGTCGATGCCGTAAGAACAAAAGATGGAAGGCTGTGTTAACGAAAGTAGCTTACCCAACCCTACTTCCCACAAGAAAAAGTAGTTAGAAAGAGCTTACTTTTCATGCAGGTAGAGTAGTTACAGATTCGGTTTCTGGTAGAGTCAGCCCGCCTGACTGAAAGCAACAGAAGGGCTCACAAAGATTAGAGCAGGTAGTGAGCGCAAAGTATCAAGTCCGAGACTAAGCAAAACCGCCTCATTAGTACAGCGGCATTGAGTTTACACAGACGCATAACCTGCATTTCTGGACACTGGGGCGCCTCGATGTAGCGCGCCGCAGTGCAGAATGGAGACACCGCCTTTGTGACCGCCATCTTGGGGCAAGCGCAGAAACGCCGGGTATAAAGCGTCGGCTGGTATTCTTGTTCAGCATGCTTTTGCGTTAGAAAACTCCGATGTAGAAAGTTTTTGCACGTTTACTCGCGTCCTGAACACTTTTTTGATCGCAGATATGTAAGAGAAAAGAACTAGCGTATGCCTGCACGCACAGCTCTCAGATAAAAGCCCCATTGTGCAGCTATGTCAGCACATGCTCTTTGGCCGTTTAGGATGCTCAAAGCAGTTATTTTGACTAATGAATGCTTTGTCAAGTAATAGCTAGACATGAATGAGTTTATAAGGTACATAACATGCAGTAGGCTTCAACTGCGTCTCTACAGTTTACGTTTCAGGCAACCGCGTATATAGGAAATACTTTGCGTCGCAGGGGTCTATCGTAAACTGTAAAACAGACACAGCATGAAGTGATGAGTCATGATGAGTACACCAAACCTTGACACGTGTCGCACGCTTGTGTAGATGTCATTTTGTTTCGAAACAATTGTCAGCAACCTTTTGAAGCTTCCTCTGGTTGCACGCCTAGGAGGAGTCATTTCTTGAACCGGTTATTTAAGATTGGTGCCAACCAGAGCTTTCCTCCCGTACAGCTTTAAAACAGGCATGAGACGGGCAAACTTAATTTCAATTGAATTTGGCTTAAGCTCAGGCGGGTACTTGCGCGCATGACAGGGGTACATATCGCCTCGCGGTGGGTCACAACACGGCAAAAAAAAGAAGCTGCCTTGATAATGGGTTTGGTTTGGTTTATTAGGGTTTAACGTCCCAAAGAGGCTCAGGCTATGAGGAACGCCGTAGTGAAGGGCTCCGGAAATTTCGACCACCTGGGGTTGTTTAACGTGCACTGACATCGCAGTGTGCACGGGCCTCTATAATTTCTCCTCCATCGAAATTTGACCACCGCGGCCGGGATCGAACCCGCGTCTTTCGGGCCAGCAGCCGAGCGCCATAAGCACTGAGCCACCGCGACAGCGAGCATTCGGAAGGAGCTTGTGTACTGCGCAGGCATCTTGCTTTCACGTGACCGCTTTCGCAAGGCGACGCTGCTGCCCCTGATAGTTCACGTCAGAAGTTACCTCGCGACTAGTCGAGCTGCGATCTATAGAGTGTAAAAGACTAAATTTCCGCGAGGACCTATCTTTCGCAATTTTCGAATAACGAAGACCCCAAGAAAAATTGTTCCTGCGCATAATTAGAGAAAACGTTGCTCTCAGGGACCTATCACCTGTGCTTCGCGTAATTTAGTACTCGCTAACCTAGCATTTTCTAAATTCTAGGACGGCTGACATACAAGATGGTTTTGTTGCAATTAAAAATTCTTGTTCAGAGACTGCGTTTTGATTTCCTACTCTGCCTACAAAAGAGATTAGCGCGAAGGGAGATGCGTCAATCGCTCTCCATTGTGGTCTTTTCCGAAAAGGAGAGAGGGGAATGCCCCTTGATTTGCGTGAGCCTGAAGCCGCGATACTTGCCACCAGCTTTCAAGATCGAGCGTAGAGGACAGTTGTCGAAGGGGTACAATGGTGGATTCATTTGACAAATAGCAAGCTGTTCTTGCGTCCCGCGTTCGCACGGGGGCTCTGGACAAAAAAGGGGAGAGCACTAGTCCGTAATGATTGTTGTGTTGCACTCCGCGAATGAGCACTAAAGTGGAGTGTCACTCAAAGAAAGTGATGCTAAATTTTCTCATGTGTCAGAAATTTATTAACCCACGTATAAGCTTATAAGCGTTCACACACCCCTGAATTCAAATGATCCACATCAAAAACACAGCGTGCTACCACCGAAGCCAAATAATTCGACGCAACGCGTTTGATATCCACGTATGTAAAAATGATTCCAGCTGCTTCGACGTTGAAGAAGGGACACCAAAATCTCTGTTGTGCACTGCACGAGATTAGATTGGCGAACAAGCTCAAAAAGTTATTCACACCACACAAGGTTCGTGTGTTAGGGAATGAGTGAATCGCCATATAATAATGCTGTTGCTGCCGGAAGCGCATAGTAGCGTGTTTGATTTGGTTTCGTTTACGGGGGTTTAACGTCCCAGGTCGACTCAGGCTATGAGGGATGCCGTAGCGAAGGGCTCCGGAAATTTCGACCGGCAAACTTCGTTAACGTGCGCTGACATCGCGCAGTACACGGACCTCTAGAATTTAGCCTCCATCGAAATTCGATCGCCGCGGCCGGGATCGGACCCTCGTCTCTCGGGTCAGCAGCCGAGCGCCATAACCACTGAGCCATCGCGGCGGGTCCGCCAGTAGAGAAAACTCTAACGCAAAGACAATACTTTTTTTTTGTTATCGAGAGAAATCGAAAGAGCGCAGTGAGCTGGTGTCCGCAGATGTTGGAGTTATTGGCCTACTCTTCCTACGAGCTGCAAGATCTGAGTTCTTAACTGCATGTGCGCTCACCCCGAATTATTTTGGTAGCTATAAAAATGATTGGGAAGCACGAAACATTCAAAATTCCTATGCTAATTTCAGATGTTCAGCGCCATGCAGCATGAGGTGGCAGCAGCACGAACTAGAATCGTTAGTCGTTATATTCTGGGTTTGGTAGTTGATTATTCGCTTACATTTCGACTTTGCCGCGGTCGTTCTCCGGATTCCAGTGTTATAGTGTCCGTTTATTTTTGTCCATCGTCCGCGCACGTTCACCCCAACTCAGCACCTGTGCTCACCCTGTGCACAAGTGCGCATGCGCACCTGTGCGGACGCCATGAAACGGTTCAGAGCCCCTTATACAGCCAGCGCTGTAGCATATGGGAACTAGCGGGAGCCCGCCTCAACCAGTACAGCTCTAAGCTCACCCGGATGAAAGAAGAGGACTTACGTCTATAAGGTACAGCTTTAGTCTGTAAGGTAAATACTTCGTCAAGCCCACATAGACCAATAGATTTACTTTCTTAGGAGTATTAGGGCTCTCTAGCAGCCCTGAATGTCCTACGTTTCGGAAAGGTAAAAGCGACAGTTCCTCTCTCCTTCTTGAGACTCAAACCACCGACGTTGCAAAATGAACCACACACGGCGTGAAGCAAACCTGACGTGTTGTATACCTTCCGACAAATGCTGTGCCTACTGCATAAACGAATGTTACACCCAACAGTTAGGGCGTTGCGGTAATCCAGGCGTAGCGCGCATTAGTTAACAAGTTTACTTCTTCAGCATGAGTTGCACATGTTCCCTGCCTTGCTGTCGAGTTCACAAGCACGTAGGCATTCAAGAACTTCAATACACTTTGAAGGCTTGCGCGTGGAGAACTCACGAGGAATTGCGTGTCGTGAAGCGAGTGTCAAAATTTTTGTACACCTCCGGTCCGGTCTGCGCCCCGAGCACGAGTGTACGCCATTGTAGTTTTGTAAAGTTCTTTTTCTGTCTACAGAGTGCAAGTAGAAGAAATACTGCCAACCCGAATGCCCGCCGCCTTTGCAGATTTGGATCAAATGGTGGAAATTTTTTTTCATTCCGTTCCACGAGTCAGGTAGAATACGCTATCTTGCTGCTAGGACATGACATTGCCTAAGACACCTTCTTTCAGGGCCGCTGAATGCTGTTCTGGCATCGAAACTACATTCTTAGCCTATTAAAGGGAAGTATATCTCTAGATCGCAGCGTTTCAAATGCTTGCGTTCTCAAATTTACAAGGACCTGCAGATGCGGACTGCGAAACTGAGAGATACACCGCACCCAAATTCTTCGGGTGCAGTTAGAGCCCAGCACTGAAAATTACAAGAAAACAAGCGCATTAGAACGAAGCCGAGAAGTAAACAGTACAAATAACGGGCAGAAACTGTCTCATGTAAAAAAGGGGACTACTTCTAGGCTTGAACATAATTTGCAACGGTTGAAATGAGGCCATTTTAAACCTGCCGCTCGAAGTGCCCCTGCCACACAGCGTTCAGTAGGCGAGAGTCAGACAATTTTCTTAGATACCACATCTGCTTATAAAGCATGACAAGACGACACATATAAGTTTACTGCATGCGTTGTAGAAGTTATAACGAGAGAGAAATTCTAACCAGACGCGCCGACTAGAGAAATGTCTAGCAGGACTTCTAGAATCCTTCGGAAAAACAGTTTGTTTCGAATTTAAGCTGATAGTTTCACGTACCAGTCGCATTGTTGCTTTTTTTAGCACCTAGGCTTTACGAGCATGCGTTCGTCACACTGTACAACACAAACAAATGCATCCTTAAGATGTCTTGAGAAAACAGAGCAATTAACCTATCTGAGATCGAAGCCATTTCGACATGATTGCGTTTGCGACCGATTAATTCAAGCAGCATCTTTCTCCACATTTCACTGTCTCTATCTTTGTAAAGCTTATAATTAAAGAAGACACATTGGTTTATGCCGTTTTTTTTGCCATAAACCTACTGCGGCATCTTTGCAATCCTACTGATTACGTGTCCAGCTTGAAACACATACTCTCTTAATCCCCTGTAGTCCTGTAGCCCTGTAGCCCTGTAGCAATTAGACAAATATTAGCTGCTGAATTTAAAAATGTTACCCTCGGAACGATCGTACCACACAGATGCCGTTGGGTATATCTCTAGTGTGGGCGAGGCTTACTGTTCTGGAAAAGAATGACAGATGAGTGGAAGAGCTCGTACCCTCCAGATGACATAGAAAATACGCTTTCTGCTTAGTAATAGTAATTCGGACTTAGCAGCAACGGTGGCCACATGCCCGAGTGTGCACATTTTATTTAGTGGAAGCGAACGCCCCAAATGCGAATATAGAGTTTGAGCACAATTTCTCAATGTATGTACGCTTGTCATTCGGGGACAGCCGTATGAAAAATGAAGTAGTTGTCCTAATATGAATAACTGCAGCGTATTGCATGTCCTTACATTTTTTGAGCCAAAAATGTCGCATCGGTGATTTATTGCTTACGGAACGAGTTAAGTGTACAAGGAAGCAATGGCTGGCTTGTTGAAGTTAAAGAAGCAAAAACACATTAAGCGATCTTTAAAAATTTTTCATTGAACTAGCAGTGCAGTAGAAATCTTTATTATAATTCTTCTTGTGACTTTCTAAACGCGCACTGTTCCTTGCTGCTGCAATGAAGATAATGGTCGCGGAGCTTTGATGAATAGTCATCATGCCTGAGTTGATTAACGGCGTTGCATTAGGTTCGGAAGGTTTCCCTACTAAGCTTTTGAAAAAAAAAAGAAACAGTCACCAGCCCCCATATCATGACCCATGTACAAGTCTGTGAGTATTGCGCTGAAGCGCAGCGCCTGGGGACGACTTCAGTTACCCGTGTATCATTAAAAAAACTGGGGCTTTTGAATGAAAGAAATTAACTAAACTTCCTTCCTTTTACTGGTATTAAATTCTGATTGCAAATACCTTCCTCATCTGTCCTATATCAGGGGCTGTGCAACAGACCTATTTTTAATTAGAATGTAAAGTAACACATAATGCAAAGTAACGCCAATTCAATTATGGCTGTACGACGAGCATCAAGATTTTCTTGCTTTTACAAAAAGGAGTCCCGCCTGGACTCTACTGAGTGTAGGAAATGGATATCGTCAAGGGAGGCCTGGAGGTTAGCACTAAATGAATACGTTTTCATCACAACAGTACGTACCTTTTCTTTGTTTAAAAATGAGAAACGCCGTTGCAGAAAGAGACGATTCTTAACTCTACAGTGTGAAGAACGCGTGCTCATAAAGGTTAGGTGCTAAAAAAAGAAACAAAGTGTTACGAAGGTAACAAGGTAAGCAATATCTTAGCAATCAATTTGAATACGAAGGCTGTAACTTTGCTGAATGAGGAACGTTTTTTGTGGTTTCTTACCGCAATCGAAAAATGTGCTTAAGCGAGTGAGGCGCATGAAAAGTTTGAACTTCCAGAAAACTTTTGCGGAATGCGTTAAAGTTCATTTTTTCTTCATATCGAAAAACTGCTTAAAAAACAAAAAGAAGAAATGGCCGCAATTAAAATGAAAAGAAAAATGATTGAATGTAAATGGGCCAGTCCTGCTGGTTTTAGGATATAAATTCTTTAAATAGTTCCTGAGTTTCTCTACGACACGATGGTCTTGCTAGTAATATTCACTAAGAACTGTGGCACAAGTTAGCAGGCAGTGTTTTTTATAGACTAACGCCGGAATAGAATAAAAATTGCTGAATTTATTATTATAGTTATTTTACTTAGAACACGCTACATTCCCGGCATTCAAGAAAATGCTCGTCTACGTACACTTCGCATGTAAGAAAGTTTTTGTTATCAAATTCAACATTTTTTCAACAAACTCTTGTGAGCCATTCTCATTGCACAAGGAAATAGTAAGAATTTATGAACCTGACAATATTAATCAGGGCAATAAGAAGTGCGCACGGTAAGCAGTAGCTATTCTGGCCAAAGTTCGCCGTATACTTTGCTGGTTAGAACCCTGGAGCCTCATATTCACACGAAAAAAAAAAAACATTGGCTATCCAAAGGTCATGCGGGTAAAACATGCGATCTTACAAAAACTGGAAGTGGATAAAATGCAGTCCATGAACATTCTTTAACATAGCGGTAAAGGAGGTGAGGACGGGAAATGTAGAGGAGTCATATTTCGCGAATGCCTTGTTTAATTAATATGCCTCTTACACGAGTCAGCGCATTCCTAAGATTCGTGCAACGATGTGGAAAATATTTCCGAGGACTCTGCAGAAGCAGTGCGCGTGCCCACGCGGCTATGGCAATGAATTCCGACGCCAATTATGGAGATGCGAGGGCAGTGCTAAGAGTAACCCGCTGGTACTTGCATAAACGAGGTCCGTGTTGTTCGTACTCTGTGGTTTGTCAACTTATATCTTTATTTTATTCTTAGGTGTTCTGTAATTTAGAAAAAAAACAGGCTTTTTAAGTTGCAAAAGCGGTTTTTTCGGTATAGTATTGGCAGTGGTGTAATGCATCAGAAAACAACTAAGACGTGCTAGCGGTAGGCTGGTTTATAATACTGAGCAATTACCTTTTTAACTAGTTCTGCTAGTCTCCTCTTTTTACTGAAAGGCGTGTAGCCCACCGTAGGTGATAATCTTATCCGTTTTTAAAATTTCGAAAACACAGTTACCCTGGACGCTGTGGCGCAACCAATTTTGGCTATTCCCACTAGTCATGTGCACTGGAAGGGTTGCTTATCTTGTATTTAAAAATCACATGTATTTTGGCGCGATGTAGCTAAAAATTGCTGGATCACAGCGCCGAGGGTAACTGTGTTTTCGAAATTGTAAACACTAATATGGATATTATTTACGGTGGGCTAAACGCCTCTCAGTAAATAAAGAGACTAACAGTAGTAGTTAAAAAGTTAAAAATACAATATTAGCTAACTAGCCTGACGCAAGTCTTAGCTATATTCTGATGACTACATAACTGAAAATGCTATGCCGAAAAAAGCGCTTTTATAACTCAAGAAGCCTGCCTTTAAACAAAGCAGAACATCTTAGGTTAACATTTGGTATACAATGACTCTATGCAGAGCCAAGGGCGAGCCTTTCTTGTGCTTTTTAAATAATTGAAATCTACGATCTTTACAAATATTGATTAAGCTTACGAGTTAAAATAGAAGAGAAAACAACAAGAATGACAACTTGCGTAGGATCGCCCGAATGCAGAAAAGAGAATGCGCTTATAGAGCAGCACATAAACTGTCATGGCATGTTCCCATTCCTCGTCTTAATTTTGGAAAAACGGGATCTGTTATTTACGTCCATCCTTACTATGAATTGAATGACTTTCATCGATTTTCGTGCATGTGCAATGATCATCTTTCTTCGTACGATATAGTGGTACAAGACTGTAAATACATTTAAAATTGCTTCGAAGTTAATTGTCTTTTATTGGGGATGACAGTGCTGTAACTCATCAGTGTATGTATCAAAATAATAATTTTTTCATAGTTCTTGAGTTGTTTTCTTTTGGTTTCAGTGTTTTTGCGATATTTTCTTTAAACTTGATTGGTTGCTTTTGTTTGGAGTTGTTCAATTATGCCAGTCCTTAGTGTATTGTAATGAGTTCTAAGTGTGTGGTGTTCTCTCTCTCTCTCTCTCTCTCTCTCTCTATATATATATATATATATATATATATATATATATATATATATATATATATATATATATATATATATATATATATATTGACAGTCTTGATGCCTCAGGTTGCTTAAGAGGGCTCTCGCACAGTTTCCGCCCTCGCCGTTAGATGACGTTCCACGTCACGCTCGCGGTATTACTGGACGTGCTACGCCCGCCGCTATGGTCGAGGGTGGCGCTGGTGAACACTCTCAAGGTTCGCTTACACCAAATAAACGTAAATACCCACGAGAGCAGCAGATTGGACAGCCGTCGCCGTAGCTCAGTTGGTAAGAGCACTGGACGCGATATTCGGAGGTCGTGGGTTCGGATCCCACCGGCGGCATGGTTGTTTTTTCTGCTGCTGTATAAGTAATTTTCTTTAAGCGATTTATTAATTTAAGTAATATTATCCCACTGATAAGCACAACACATTAAAAAAATAATAATAACGTTCCCCTATGCACCTTGGTTTCGGTGACTGTTGGCTCCCTTTATAAGTTTGTCAAACGGGCCCCTCATTTACTTTACCTTGTATGCTATATATATATATATATATATATATATATATATATATATATATATATATATATATATATATATATATATATATATATATATATATATATATATATATATATATATATATATATATATATATATATATATATATATATATAGTGTTTGTGCCATTCTTGGTGCTGCGGGCTATTCAAGCTGTCGACGGGCGGCTTTTTCTTGTAGCCGCTTCAATCTGAAATTTTCTAGGTGGTAAATAAAAACTTATTTCATTTTATTTGATACTAACATGCGAAAACACCTTTTGGCAACTAATTACGGGGCCTTTTGTAGAGAAGAAGAAATATTGCGCAGTCGGAACTTTTGTTTTGCCGGATTAAAGCTGCCCTTCAGGGGCTACGGATAAGAGGCTCGAGACGAACTTAGAGCGTGCAGATAAATAATCTTTTCAGGCGAGTTTTCTACACACAGCGGCCTACAGACGCAACTATAGAGGCTTAGATGTAGGCTTAGGAGGCTGTGACAGGTACAATAAAAACGCAGTCACGCTTTTAGTCATAACTGTAGTGTGTAATAGGTTTTCTTGCGTAAGAAAAAGCGACTTATATGTGCTGTAGCTCAGGGGTCTTGAAGTTTCGAAATGGCGGCCGCCTGGAAATATCGCCCTGAGGAAGACTACGGCTATCAAAAGGTACAGCGGCGACACGGTGCTTCCAGCCAGGGTGCGTAAGGCATTTCGAGAGCTAAGTACGTGCGTAATGAACATACTCTGTGCACAGATTAGGACTCGTTTGTCATGAACATTTCCTGCTTCTGCATTAAAGGTTCACGCCACAGGTAACTGTGAACTGTGTTAGGTAACAAACCGGCAATGCTTTGGAAGCAGTGATTAGCTTAAATCTGGACTGTTACTCATTTAGCACCAATCGTAGAAACAATAGAAGATATGAAGCTTTGCAAGAGACCGCATTCAAAAACGGTGGTGGAACAAATACATTGATCTCCCGAAATATTTCTCGTCTAAAGTTGCGCTACAAGCTTTCATTCACTCTGGAATCACAAATCAAGAAAACTTAGCTCTAACACCTAATGAGACTAAATTTCTCGTTTACCTGATCACACTGGATAAAACGGCCATCAGTAGGGGCTACGGATCAATGAAGTACTAGGAATCAGTACTGTCAAGTCGCACTGGCAATGTTCCGACACAACAAAGCTGTGCACAAAAGCAAATAATTTATTGTACGTTAAAGACTTAAGATTGTGGAGTTTGTCTGATCAGGCTGGTATAAGAAATTTGCTAGTTTATCACAGATTCTTTATATTAGCTGTTTTCTGTGCATAAAGAAATCTGGAAATAATCAAAATAAAGCAACGTGCCTATTCCAGTGTTAGAATTGTTTAAAGCTCTGCTGATTTCAAAGTTTGGGTAGCGAAAGAAGTGAACCAAGGGTAACCTTGTGCATTAAAGCATATTGTGCATATTGGTTATTAAAACATTTGCATCGTTCATAAATAACTTCTCCACATGCGCGAGGGATCGAGTTTTACAAACAGAAACGAGAAGCTGGTGTTTCAATGACAACCTGAATGAAAAAAATAACAAAAGATTAATTCACGCGATTATTCGCACTCACGGTTTGCAACAACCAGGGCCGACCTGGAAACAAGGCAAAAAGGAACAATATTGTTTTTCTTTTCACGTCAGCGACCGGTTGCAGACCCCACAGCTCTGAACTTGAAACACAGCGCCTTGGCAAAATATTCGAATCGAGACCTTTCTCAGAGCGGCTTACTCAATTCGTGCAGACGCCGCAGTCAGACACCGACGCACAAAAAAACAGGAGTTGAAGCTCCGCACAAAACAGGCGAGGGAGAAACAGATGGACAGAGCGAGAGAGAAAAATAAAGAAAGGTGGCGGTGCGAGGAAAGACAGAAAGCCCACGTTGCCAACAACAGCCTCTCCGCAGGACCCTTCGACGTGGGGAGGCCGCAGGAACAGACGGTGCATAAACAACCAGTACACGCGGAGCTGTCGGGAAGCCGTAAAACAGTCTAATATACGAGCCGAAGCTCTCAAAGGATGTTCCTGCCGCCGCGTCCTCGTGGTTCTCGTGCGACGCCAGCGTCTTTGACGAACGGCGCAGTAGCTCTCGCCGAGCGCTTTCCGTCCTCTTTGTTTCCTTCACCTCCACGGAGGGACGCCTCGTCTCGCGGCCTGGAGACCTCGAGTTTTAATCCAAGCAGGTTTCGAAAAGCTCGACCGGAACCGCCGTCAACGAAGCGAGGAGTGCGAATGTAACGTTAGTTAGCTGTACAAAACGGACCCTGTCTCTATTCTGCGCAGCTACGTTTGGAAGTATTGCCTTGCTTCATTTTCAGAGAGGACGCTGGCATACAAGCTCGTCTGTAACATTGTATGGCGTGAAAACTGAAAACTAAACATGTTGACAGATTTGCCTCTCTGGTTGGGTTTGATGACTTATAATAAACTCTTAATAAACTTAGCCGAACATTCTGAAGACTCAGACCACAGAATCAACTTCGACGAGACCAGCATCCTCGGAACCGAGACAGGTTACGAAAAAAGGCTCTTACTCGAATCCTGGCACATTCAAACTACCACGAACAACACCAACCGCAGAAGAGGAAACCTGTCCGCGATATATGCATAGGGACTTCGCTCTGTAACGTGACTCACAGCCTTCATCTCTCCCCCTATACCCCCCCCCCTCCTTCCTCGCGTCTTTCGCATCCCCGGTTTCCTTCTATCGACCTCCTGCTCCCCTGTATGCATACTTGAAGACGCTAGCCGCTGCCTCCAGTCACCCCTGAAGAAGGAGCCGAGGCGGCTCTGGAACGTCCAGTTTTAAATTGAAATAAAGCTTCTGGTTGGAGATGTGTAAAAGTTTATTATCGCATGGCGTGCAGACTGCGATTAGGAACGGAGACGTAATAAAACAAAACGCCACTTCGTGAGCTAGTAGGTGAGCGAGATCAATATTATAACTAAGGATGGATGGATGGAGCGTCCCCTTTGAAACGGGCTGGTGGCAGTTGCCCCCATGCGCGGCTTTTTTTTTTCTTACTCACAGCTTGCTGACTTCGCATTCTGTCCCCATCTGCGTTTCACGACATCTTCCCCGTTTAAGTGGCTGCACGTGACGTTGCGACGTCATCGACCTCTTCATTCGGGACAACGCCACGTTTTCTTACGGAGGCGGTTCCTTATGCTTATTGCATTGAAATGGTCCGTCATAAGTTCTGCCCTTGACAACTTTATTCAGTCTCGTCCGGTAAAGCTGACAAGTAGCTCTTTTTAAGGCGAATAGAACAGATTTTAATGTAACGTGATGTATTCATGTTATATTTTAGGACATTTTTAATGTAATATAAAATATTTATATATATTTCTAGTGTATTTTTAATCTAATGATATGTATTTATGTATATTTTAGTGTATTTTTAATGTACAATAAATTATGCCGGGCAAAATTGGTATTTCCGGCATATTTGCAATAATGTTTTAAATATTACTCCTAGCATACTTAGAAAGCATTTGTTTTCGTATTTAAGAATAAGGACAACACTAGAAAAATTATTAAATACGATATGTTCGAAATTCATTTTTAGCACAAGCTTTTTCGCTAAGGAATAGTCGTTACAAGTGCCAAAAAACTTTATTTAGAATGGCTATATTTTATGATAAATTCAATAATAACATTAGACGCCACACAAGGCACATTTTTGTAATCTGCTCATCTCTGCTTTTGTCCTGTTGCTTCACAACTAATAAAGAGGAAGTTAAGACGAGAATAATATCAGGTATAGTTCGTCTAAAATCAAGAGAGGAAGTGAAAACTTCAAGAGGCCTTCCAGGAAAAGCATTTTTTAAAGCAGCTGTTGAGAATACGTTTTTCTATAGCATTAAATTGCCTACCGGTGCTCAGTTTTTTGGAATACAACGTTTTTTTCAATAGATATTGACGCAGGTTTGACAAGGAAATAAAGGCGAGTTGGGTGCCGAAACCATTACCTAGCCATTGAACGGTTCTCTTATATTTCTCCTGTCTGGAGCCAGTGCTGAGAGAGCCAGTGCTCACAGTAGAGTGCAATGCGTCGTATAAGCCTGAGTTTTTCATGCCCTAAAACTTTCAATACCTCTTTCCCTCCGGCCTTCACTTACAGCGTCCTTCTCATGCGCACGTACAGTGCAATAAACAAAAACCAATAAAGACAAGGCCGAAGAGTTCGCTTTCAACAACGCGGATAACGGCAGAATGAAAGCCTCCTTGAAAACTTTTGTCTCTTCTACAAGCAACGTCAGGAGCATTCGTCTCCCATTTTCTTAGACGCCTTCGTCGTGGCCTCACATTCGATGACGCTCCGACAAAGAGCGCACTTTCAGAAATTCCTTCCGCATGCACGTTGTAGTGCGATGCGGAAAGAAGCAAACAATTTCTCGGCGCGTTCCTGCACGATCCGAGGGCCACCCGTGGCCCGCACCTGCTCTCCCTGCGTACCGCCCAAAGTGCGCATCGCTGGAGAGACGCTTCTGGGTGGACGTCGCATCCACCCCCTTTGCAACGGCATCCTGCTCGGCTCACCGAGTGGCTTCTCTCGCTGCCGCGTAAGATGAAAGACAAGTGCAAAGTGTTCCTCACTTTCTCAAAGCCCTCCACTGGCATGCGTGTGTTTTGCTCTGTTCAGAAGAAATATGTTGGTGCCAGTGATGCGCGGGTAGGTTTGCTACAAGTCTGCGCTGAGCGCGGAACGAGCCTGAGTGCATGTGTGCTTGTGTGTATATGTCCTCATGTAGTTGTGTGCTTAGGTACTCGAAGGGAGTGACATTCCGTAAGTGTTTGATGCTTGGGAAACCTTTTGTCGCGTCTCTCGTGCAGCGTATATTGATACGCAAATGGAAAGGAGGCGATGCCCTCGAAGGTGAGAAAAAAAGAAGAGGGACCGTTGTTTACATTGATCTTAAGAAAATAGATTCATATTTGAACAGCGCAATAAAACAACGGGACACAACGAAGAAAGGACACCACAAGCGCTGACTCGCAACAAGATTTTTAATACACGTCCAAGCATCTTAAATATTAAGAACGCCAAACACAAACAAGAGGGAAAAACCAAAAGAAAAACAACACAAAGCTGCTAATCATGCCCACAAAGGTGACAATCAGCACGAGCGCGAGACTACACATCTTGGCCGGATAAAAACATCATCTCTTTTTCAGTTAGTGTGACAGAAGGATCACTAATGCAGCTATCAGGTTCCAAGCGGATGTGAAAAGCCTCCAAAATTTCCGGCGTTAGGCTGTCATTATGTTTTCCTAGGATGACGAGATACGATGTTGATGTGGTCTCTTCAGCGCCTAAAAAACTTAGAGGTGTTTGCAGGCAGGTGGAAGAGAAGGCTAAGGCAACAACCGCGAAGAAAAAGACTGGGGGTTGTCAGACCAACCATAAGAGCCCTTTTGTGCCCTGTAATGTGGGGGTTGTCTACAGGATTCCGTGCACTTGCGGGTTGAGTTATATTGGCCAGACAGGACGTTGCATCAACGCTCGTCTTAGTGAGCACCACAGGTCCCGAGATAATGGGTCTTCTTGTAACCTTGCCCGCCACTGGAGAGAAGGTACTTGCACCCCTCTGTTGTCTAACACCGTCATCCTAGGAAAACATAATGACAGCCTAACGCGGGAAATTTTGGAGGCTTTTCACATCCGCTTGGAACCTGATAGCTGCATTAGTGATCCTTCTGTCACACTAACTGATAAAGAGATGATGTTTTTATCCGGCCAAGATGTGTAGTCTCGCGCTCGTGCTGATTGTCACCTTTGTGGGCATGATTAGCAGCTTTTAGTTGTTTTTCTTTTGGTTTTTCCCTCTTGTTTGTGTTTGGCGTTCTTAGTATTTAAGATGCTTGGACGTGTATTAAAAATCTAGTTGCGAGTCAGCGCTTGTGGTGTCCTTTCTTCGTTGTGTCCCGTTGTTTTATTGCGCTGTTCAAATATGAATCAATACCAACTCGCCCAGTTCGCAGCTTTAAGAAAATAGAAATTGCACCAACGCTTTGACTCAGGAGCTTGCTTGCGCCACTAAGCTTATTTTTCGCGATTTTGTCCTCATACAGAAGCTCACTTCTTCCGTAGGCTAACTAGTAAGTCTGCTAAGAGCTCTCTTAAGCACTCGACACAGGTTCGCACTTTTCGATCATCTGGTGCTCTAACCTTTGCCCACCTAGAGCAGTCCGCCGTAGTAAACGCCATAGCTAGGTCCGCAAGTTTAAAGAGGGGTCCAAATTATGCCGCATTTCATAAATGCAATAGTGCGTGAATACGGCTATCCTTGCCTGTTGCATATGTGACTGCGTAAAGAGCTGTCAATAAAGACTTGTTTTAAGCCGCAAAAAAAAGTGCACGAATTCCGTTCCTAATTTGCCGAGCGCAACTCCGGCCTTGGATGTCCAGTGCACGGTTTCAGTTTAAACAAATAATACAGGTTGGCTGCACTGCTCAGAAAATCGGAGCCGAACCCTACAGGACGTACGCGCCACAACGCCCCGTAGTTTGTCATTGCGGTGTGCCAGCTGTCCGAGGCATGCACAAGTCTCAGTGGGGGCTACTCTTTTAGAAGTGAACAGTGTGAATAACGTTCGGTTTCACTGGCTTGGGTTAAGGAACGAGCCGTTCACTTCGTGGCGCCTTTAGATATACTGCAGAACACGAACGCATGGGTGAACGTTCTGGACACTGAAAAGGTTTACGGTTTAAGGTTTAAGGGGGTTTAACATCCCAAAGCGACTCAGGCTATTAGAGACACCATAGTGAAGGGCTCCGGAAATTTCGACCACCTGGGGTTCTTTAACGTGCACTGACATCGCACAGTACATGGGCCTCTAGAATTTCGCCACCATCGAAATTCGACCTCCGCGGCCGGGATCGAACCCGCGTCTTTCGGGCCACGAGCCGAGCGCCATAACCACTCAGCCACCGCGACGGGGACACTGAAACGGTTTTGTGGTTCACAGTGGCCGGATTTAAACCAACGTTTCACTACTCATTAAATTAATCGCTACTGCTTTTTCTAAGCATAATTTCGCTTCAACTCATTTGTTATTTGTAGGTGAAAATTCACCAATGAGTGGGAAGCTCTGAAGCGTACGCGAAAAAGGGAAATCTGCGGTGCAGGGTTCACAAATTCACTAGTGCCAGTTTGGAACGGTAGTGCTGGTGAGAACATGCAGTGCTTCAGCGATGGCTGTTATGATTATGCACTGCACAGGCCCAAGCCAGTCGCGAGCTGGTATTTGGTTAACCTTCCATTAACCCTCGTTAACCTCCCTACCCTTTGTTGGAGCTCTTTTTTCTGATGGCATAACTATTACATTCACAAGGCAAGCCCAATGCAGAGGCATGTATTTATTTCTCCACTGGTTACAATTCTCTTTTGTGAGATGTTCTGCCTTTCAGTTCTGAAAACCTCTGTGAACAATTGTGACATTTTTTTTCTACCAGAACATGCATGATATGTATGATAACTACGTCGGCAAATACAAAAGCCACACTAGCGTGAGGTGCCACTTCTAGACACAAGCACTAGTATGTTCAAAATCACACGCAGAACACGCCGCATGAGCTGCTCCTGTCTTGAGCTACCGGGGTCTACTCTGCATCATTGACGAGTATGCCCATTGTCTGGGGCTGATAGCCGCTCCACACTCCCACACCGAGTCTTTTAATCGTATACCCGCGTTGGTTTTCTGGCGTCTTTCCGTGCGCAACTCCTCTCTTGAATCGATAGGGCCATGCGAGAGTGCTGGCGCGTGCTTTGAAGCCCTCGGGGCCTAGTTTAATCTGGCTAATTCACTCGGTCAGTCTAGAGCGGGCCTCATGAGTGCTGTTTCGAGCTCCTCCACGACCAAACTGAACTTCCTAAACGAAATTAAAAGGGCAGGCAGCGTATGCATTTCTGACTTCTCGGGCCCATATCTGATTCTGGAGGTGCCTTGAGGATTTACGTGTAGCAATTTTTGCACACCAGAAACCAATGTTTCCTCTACTACATTAAGCATGACGTTAGCGATTTAGATTTTTTACAAGACCTCGTCTACTTACAAAACTGCGTCGTTAGGCAGCGTTATATATCCACCTATGCAGTAATCTAAAAGAGAACAGAAACTGCCTTGGAAGTTGGCAAAAAGAAGCTTTTTTTTGTAACCCATAAACACGTGTGTAAAGCATCAACCACGCTGAGCACAGAAAGCTTGCGCGACCGTGATAACACTACTGATAGGCGTTTGCGCAACGTCGCAATCAGTGACTAGTCGCAATTATCTCCTTTACCGTCCGCTGGAGTCACCGGGTAAATTTCAGGGTACCGCGGTCCCTTCCGCCGCGCTACCCCGAGCCGCTGTGCCATGGGTTGGTCGACGTAGGTCCCGTGGTGTGTCGTGGCTTGCGTTCACCATCAAGCTTCCAAACAGACGCATAGTGGACGCCTTTAGACCCAGCGGTAGAGCGAGGATTCCAACGTTTCGTGCTTGTCTCTTGGTTTTTGAAGAAAAAGCGCTTGGAGGCAACATGCCGGGCCGCTGCGCTTTCAGGTGCAGCAGCCGGAGAGAGTCGGGACTTTTTTCTCTGTTCCAAAGGTTTGATTAGGTTTGGTTTGGATTGGGGGGGTTTAGTGTCCCAACACGACTCAGGCTATGAGGGACGCCGCAGTGAAGGGCTCCGGAAATTTCAACCTCCTCGGGTTCTTCAACGTGTACTGACATCGCACTCCGTTCCAAACAGAACGAAAGTTAACAACCAGCAGAGGTGCCTTGCCTGGCTTTATGGGATCAGCCGGGAGAAATCAGTGCCGACATGAAACACACGCTTGTTTCATAGGAGTCTTATTCAACATCATGTGATGTTGAGTGCACAAACAAAAAGCCAGAAAGGCTTGACTGGGCTAGTGCACCCATTTTTGTTTACAGCAGGGTGGTAAATATTACGTTACAAAACATGAATACACACATCGATAAAAATATAGGCAGAGAGAGGAAAGTTCGAGGAAAATTGCGATTATAGTTCGAGTGGTTCGTTCATGGTAAAAGTGTTGCGCATAGCGTAAAATGCACAAAATTATTCATTAAATAACAGGTTAGTGGACGTAGTTGGAGTCGACAGCAAGAGATCGAGCTCTGCTCACGTGTGTGCACACATTTCCTGACGTTTCGAATGACAAAATTCAGGTTAAGGATGCCATAAAACTGGCGGGTGCACAATAAGGATGTCGTGACGTTACGCGCTCAAACAGCACCATAATGCGCATTCAGACTTATCCCGCCTCCTATACGTGAATTATTGCGCCACTCGGGTTGTTCGGGTTGCATGGCGCCACGATACTCTATTTTTTTGCTTTTCTTTTTTGCTTTTGATATATGCTAGGCACATGGGTCAATGTCGCGCTCATTACTGCCACTGCACGCCGCGTTGGAAGCGCGGCAGTCATAGTGTCCGTGATGTCCGGGTTTACAAACGTGGATTAATACGAGAAAGTGTGACTGTGCCTGTTGGAAAAAAAGCACGTGAAGACGACAACAGGACGGAAGATAACAAGGACGACCGCTAACTCTCAATTCGAACCTTTTTTCCTGGAAATGCAGGTTATGAACTGTTTGTTGGAAGCCTTCCACATGCGATGTGCCAGGACTCATCTGTGTCAGTCAACCTTCGGAGGCGTTCAATGATAGAGAATTCTAGTTTTCAGCGTCTGCAATGTGTTATCAGTGAAATAACCGAGCTGTGGTGCTTATATTTCTTTTCTTTGATTACTGCTGGAATTGGCGAATTTTTCTGCTTTGTTGGGTGAAAATTGCTGCTTTGCGGTCGTTTTTCCTATGTTCAATCTTTTCTTGGCTTTATATTAATACCTATACTTTCAGGAATAAATTTCCGTTTGAGTGCTAGTGTTCGTCCGTGAGGTTTTTGGTCCTGTTGTCGTTCTCACGCACTTTTTTCCACCATTCATGATAACGAACTCGCCAATCTTTCTTCCCCAATCAATGCAACTATGCCGCATGAGAAAATTAAATTTAATAGTTCTGGTATGTTTTGAGTGCCACAGTCGGGTATTCGATATTTGTGCAAGGGACTCTCTATTGCCGCAAAAAATAGTCTATAAAAGTAAGTAGACTGCGCCTGTAACGTTTACAACTACCACAAAAATTCGTTAAGATGAACCCCTTAAGCTTTTAGAATCCATTTTTTTTATTGACGTTGCCATGTCTGCGTGATGAATTGGAGGTGCGTGACGATGTAACTACAAGCAAACCGACCTGTGCAATCCCTGTGCTCTAAAATTAAGCAGCTGTTCCTGCCCATGCTTTAGTGGCAGTGTTTGAAAAAAAAAAGAGAGAAGACCTAATGGATTTTACGTGCCAAAGTTCCGCCTGGAGTAGAAAGGAGGTTGTAGCTAAGGAATCTATTTTAAATTCAGCCAGCTATGCTTCTTTACCGTGCATCTCAGTAAAACACTGTTTTTGCTCGTTCGCTTCATCGGAACGCGTCCCGTGCGGTTGGCATGACACGTACGGTCTTGCATTTAGTAGCAGAGCGCCATAACAACTGAGCGACATTGGCGAGCACGCATAGCATTTCAAACCTTTCCTTTTTTTTCTGCTCTGTAATGGAGTTCAGGTAAATGCACAGGAAACAAACAAGTAGAAACCATACACCCCTAGTCCCAAAGTATTTTTACCAAATTAGAGTATTAGAAACATAACACCAAATACATCTTCCGCAGATTGGTTCGATCTGAAAAAGGTGCTTTGCAGTTACCTTTGCTCTTGCTGGATCCACTCTGCTTGTCAAGGAATTTTTGACCGTGCAAGCGGGGCGCCTGTAAAGAAAGTTTGGAGGGTAAGTTTTCGACGTTCAGTGATGACGCAAACTCTTTACAGAGCAACGAGTCTGAGAACATTTATTATCGAACTGAACAAAAGGATTTCTTAGTATAACCGTAAATTTCAGAAGAATTGAATATACTTTTTCCTCAAAACCAAATGCCGTGTCAATGCGTCTTAGCGGCAAACTTAAAATGCAACCAGAATCAGTACTGAAGTGACCATCTTAGGGTTAATTACTTATCCAAGTGAAATATTCTGTGGCAGTGTTAATATGAAAGAAGCTGAACTAAATGCATGAGAAGAGCTGTCCCATCTGGTCCACTACCCTTCACCGCCTATTTTATTCGAGAGTAAGGGGTCATCACACAAGAAAGAAAAAAAAAATCTTTCCAAGTCGGCACGAAAACGATCACCTCCATTTGTGGGGCTCAGTGGATGATGGCGCTCGGCTGCCCACCCAAAAGACGGGGGTTAGATCCCGGCGGCGGCGGTCGAATGTCGATACAGACGAAATTCTAGAGATCCTGTGTACTGTGCGATGCCAGTGCACGTTAAAGAATCCCAGGTGGTCGAACTTACCGGAGCCCTTCACTACGGCGTCCCTCATAGCCTGAGTCGCTTTGGGACGTTAGACACCTATAAACTAAACCAAACCATTCGACGCGTGCTGCACATGCTGCGAACTCAGGTAAGTAATGGTCATTAATGGCGTGATTTCATTCCCTAGTCGCACTGCGGCCAAACTCGAGAACTGTTACCGGGCGTCCTACGTGCATCGCAGCAAGAAAAACGGCAGCCTCAAGGCCCTCATGTGGAAAAAAAGAAATACAGGGAATGTTTACTACATTTGAATCTGTGCGAAACCACGTATCTGGGCTGCATAGAAAACGACGATGAGCGGGCAGTGCCGCGGGACAAAGCTAGAGTGTTCTAGAACCTTGGTTTCTAGTGCCCTAGGTTATAGAGCACTGTAACGAAGCTAGGTCAGCTACGAATAATTAACGCGGCAGCGGACAATTTTGCTCGGTACCCATCTGATTAGTCCACTTAGGCGCTAGTAACTTTAGAGGGACGTTAAAGAAGCCAAGGGAGTACAAAAGTAAAGATACCAAATAAACAGGAATCGGCGCTTAACAGTGGGCTGAGCACAAGATTCTAGTTAAAAATTATAAAGCAATGTAATGTTTAGCTGATTCAGGGTAGGTTGAAGGGAACCACTAGTGGATGACTTGGCTACATAAAAAGATTTCTTATTGAAACTAGTATCATACACCTGAAAATATAGATCACGCAGAAAGAGCACGCACACACACACGCACGCACGAACGCGCGCACTTGAAATGCTTCCGCCCCAAGTATTTCGCGCTAGTAATTGAGCGAGCGAGAATAAATTTTATTTCTGAGGTTGGTTGAGGGTGGAGCTCTCAGAAAGCAGGTGAGACGGCCAGTATCAGCAGCCAGCTGGATTTCACGAACGCCCGTTAAGCTCATTCTCCTACGGGATGTTGGTTTTATTCTGCTGGAATATGCGACGCTGTGTAGGGTAATATCTCTCCTACTAAGACGGAGGTATTCGTGGTGGGCGAATTACAGCGCAACAAAGGCGGGACAAAAGGCAAGGCAAGGGCTTTCTTGCCTTTGTCTCACATTTGTTGCGCTGTTATTCGCCCACCATGAATGCTGACCAACTAGTCCAAATCTCAGCTTTACTCAAGACGGAGGCCCCAAACGCGTAAGATACGCGCAAAAGTCTTTTCACATTCTTTTTCAGCGCACCAGAAAGTTTCGATTAAATCATTTGCTTTATAACGAGGTGATTGCGACTAGGATGTCGCGGGTTGATCACGTATTAGTCGAAGTCAAAAAGAAGAAATTGGGTCTTGCAGGGGATGTAATGCGAAGACAAGATAAGTGACGGTCGTTAAAGGTGACGGACTGGATTTCTAGAGGAGGCATGTGTAGCAGGGGGCGGCAGAAAGTTATTTGGTCGGATGAGATAACGAAGTCTTCCGGGATAAGGTGGCCGCAACTCGCACATGACAAGTTTAATGGAGTGGAGAGATATGGGGATGTGGAATTGGAGATATAGAGATATGGGAGATACCTTTTTCCTCCAGTGGGCGTAGTGAGGCTGATGGTGATGGTTATGGAGTAGGCTGCTCGGGGATTTGGTGCATATTCAAGGAATACAAATCGCAATGCGCCCGTGTCATTATCTTACTTGTGCGATAGCCTGTCACTCTTTTTATCCTAATGAACAATTTCCTTCCTCACTGCGGTACTATAGTTTATTATAGCTAACTCGTTGTAACAATGACAGTAACTCTGAATCATTGTGTAGTTTACAAGCTTACACTGGCTTGGAGGCCCTTCTAGGCAGCCCTCCTAGTAAATTACGCTTCGAAGCTTCTTGCGTAGGGTATAGCTAACGGTGCTGAATTAACGTCCCTAAGACGTCGTTGGCTGTTTGAGACGCCGAAGTGAAAAGCTTTGGGCGAGTTTTCATCGCTTCATGTATACATACTTTAGGAAGAGCTGCGTGACAGATGTTCAGATGTGTCCAAGAACGGCGTCGGCGGGCCGTATTTTGCAATCATTCATTCCCGGCAGCTGCCGCATGTGATTCCAATGCTGATGGCCAGCAACCGCTTTAGTTTGCAGGCCCTGCTATCAAAGACGAAGCAAGGCGGTGGTAAATAGGCTAAAAAATTACCAGACGAAAAAAGATATCCTCCGAAAATACGGTCCTAAAAAATCTTCCGGGCCGGTGAAGCTTCTTTGTCTCAAAAGGTCCCACGTGCATTACAGTCTGCTGAAGACGTAAAGTAGGTAGGAGCTGCGTCCAAAGTGCTCGCGACTGCATTTAAATGCCATATTTCTCGCATTCCCTGACAAGGCGTGTACATATGCTCGAGACGAAAACACGAGATGATGTCGCATACCCTCTAAGGGCTATTAGGGCGCAAAATTTATCTGCGACACCTTATTGCTGTGCTGAATGCGGCCCAACAAACAATAGCGCGAAAAGGGGCGACTGCGAGGAACAGGTGTTTTCGAAACGCGTACGGAGGCGTCACACATTTGTTATAGACGGGCTGTGAGACTCGTGGCACTTACTTTGCTTCCAGCTTCTGAGCAGCTTGGGTTTCTGTCTTTTCTTTTTTTGCGTCGTTTCTGCCCTTATTCTCTGTGTGCCTTTATATCTGCTCCCTCTGCTCTTATTTTTGTTGTCTTTCAATGCGGAGATGAGAAGGTAATGGCGTGCCGCAGTACGTTAGATGGCGCAGAGCTGTTGACACTCGAGCTCTTGGTCTCTACGAGCTCCAAAACTGGAACACTGGGATTTATTTTGCCCTTCTGCACTTACGTCAGGGCTCGCTTTCCATCACTGGAGCGTTAACTTGGTGGAATAAATTATAGATTTCCAACTACGTTTAGAGACTATTATTCATCGTGTACAAGTTAGTATGTGGATTGAATGAATTTTTATGAAGGAGTTCCCGAAGGCGAACACTGTGGCTAAGGGTAGCGGAGGGTAGGGAAAAGGGTCATTTGTGGGAGCACTGCAGTATACGGCACATTGCTGCACTTCAATGCACACTTTACATGGGATGGAGCTTGCATTCATAGGCTAGTGTTTCACATCTTGTGATAGTGCCGGAAGGAACTTGTCTCGGTTGGATTCATTAATCGTGGCAGTGGACGTGTGAGGGTAGGTGTGCGCGTGCCACGGCGAAGGCCCGGACTGTGGCACAGGAGGTGCTCTATCTTGGGTTTTCATTGAGGGAAACAGGAGTAGAAGGGGGGGGGGGGTCAGGTTTTGCTGGTCATTTGCAATTTTCGTGAGGACGCGGTGGTGCCATTCCCATTTACTGAGCATGTCCTCGGTGACCGCGGTGTGTGCGCGCACGTTGCTTAGGAAGTCCTCAGCTTCGCGGCCGAGAGGTGGTACGTGCGGGTGTGGGTATGAAGTTTGGAAATGCGGCCTATTATGGCCGCCTTTAGTTCCGCTTTGATCTGTTGGAGTATGGTACTCGGGTCCGCAAGGTGTAGATCGAAGGAAATGATGACCGTATGGGGCGTTAGAAGATGCACCGACTGCCAGTCTGTGAGCTTGATCGTTCCAAGGAACGCCCTGATCTCGCGGACACAATTCTATGTACGCTTCGGGGTGGTGGCGAGAGCGGATCTGTTGTAAGAGCGTGAGGCGGCCGCGTGCGCGGCAGTGGTTGTTTTGGCCGTTTATCAATTGATGGAGGGTCGCGGAAGAACCCACATAGATAGAAACTTGAGCAGTGGAGCCCCCGATGTAGTGTGGAGATAAGCCCCCCCCCCCCCCCCCCCCCCCCCGTAGCCCCCGAATAGTTTTTGCGTTTCAGTGAGAGCCCAGACAATGACCAATAGCTATGCGGTTGTACTGCTTACTTGTGCGATGGTGTGAGTGCGGTATACCGTTTCGAGATGGTTGTTGAGGTAGATGCCAGCCGAGCAGGCAGTTTCATTGATGGGGCAACTAGTGAATATCTGATATTCAATGGCGGTGCCGGTAATGACGCCGCGGTTGATCATGTCGTGATCGTGGAAGCGTTGCCGGGCGGTCTTCTTTGGCATGGGGCAGGTGGGGACAGCGAATTGGAAAATCCCACGGAGGTGCTGGCGCGAAAAAGGTGGCCGAGGGTGGGGGGTGAGTAGGCGAGTTATTGCGGAGATTTTACTCTTGCAAGCGAGCGCCTTGAGCCATGTAGGAGTGGTGGTCAGATTGGGCTGCCTGCGCATGTTCAGTGATATCATTGAGGGGTTCTATTTCTCTGAGGGAGGCGATGTAGTAAAGTGCCGTGTGACGCGGGAAGCCCGCAATTGTTCAGAGCAGCTTTTTGTAGAGGACTCGGAACTTGGCGAGTCGCCACTGTGTAAGGTTTTAGTTCACTGTACCGTAGGTAAGCTGAGAAGTAGAGCAGACCTGGCGAGCATGCGGATGATACGAATGCAGGAGCCTCCCCGGTTGTTAGCTATCCGACGTATTAACTTTGGTAGAGAATCCTATTGGTGGGTTAGTTCGCGGATCAAAGTGTCGTCATTGCTTTTCTCATTGAAGTAGGCACCCAGTATTTTTTGTAACCCTAAGGCGGGTGTTTGACGGTTGTTTGAAATTGGTGGTCTCCGACGAAGAGTGTAATTTTCTCTCGTTTGCGGGGTCTGACCCCTCTGAGAAGGAATTGGATATTTTCCGGTGATAGTGACATGGTGGTACGCTGGAGGCTGGATGAAGGTGCGTGGAGTGCAGCTCGCATTTGTCTTGTCACTTTTTCAGTGTTTGAGTAGTCGCCTAGTTGAATCCATAGGGCGATGTCATCGCTGTGGATTGAAGAGGCGGTCTACGAAGAAAAATTCCACGTAAATTTTGCACCAACTTAAGCTGAACTTCGACAAATAGGACCAGGCGAAGGGAGAAAAACAAGCCAGAAAAGAAAAAAGGATATTAAAAAAAAAGATGAAACGAACCTTGCTGATGTTTAATTGTCGTTGCTATGAAATTACAATAGAGAGCTGACGTCGCCCAGTTTCTGGGGATGTGATTTGCGCCAGACTCGAGCTTAATGCAAGAAGGGGAAAATATGAGCTGAAATGACGACGTTGAAAGATGTACGCATCTACTCACAATAATTTTCTCTTTTTCTCCTTTAGAGAAGCTTTAGTGAAAGCGAAGCAGGCAAGTCGACCGCACAAATGCAGCGTAATCGAGGCATTTCAGTGCGGAGAGATTTTCGCCTGTCAAGAGTGCGTTGTGATGAATCCATCAACTTTAATACCTCTGTAACCTGCCCATTCATCCGACAAAAATCTTGAAAGAAGATGAGCACGGGAAAACAAAAATATAGAATTTTCGCTTCAAACAGACAAAAACAAAGCCATAAAAGTAGAGTCATAAGAGCGCCGTCCTTTTCTGGATGTTTTGTAGAGGAGCCATTTTCTATTCTTTCGATCTTGTTCTTTTTTGGAGGAGCAGGTGCACTTAGAAATTATACACGCTTTTTTTTGCCATCCAGATGAGACAAACGCGCTGAAAAAAAAAAAAAAAACTTGTGGGAAAAAAATGTAAAAGCCAGTGATTTAGTCTCACTCAAATCAAAGCTTTCAACCCATTACGTCGAAAAAAATCACTGCTTCACTGTGATTACATGCAGTATCATACTTTTGTGCATTTCTAACTGTGCGGTAGAAGCTTTTTGCATACCGCACCTTGCCATGTCATGCATCAGATTATATATACTGGCCACACCCATAGTCTTTTAGAGCTGTTGTTGTTGAAAGCGTGATATTTTATGACTGCTCAGTACTGTTTGACCTGTTGTGCATTTTGGACACAAATAGGCAGATTGTTTGTGGTAATGTGGCGCCGTTCTACAAAACTCTGTGTCAGTATTTTGTGTGCTATTGCAACTATAAATGAAGCTGCAGCACAAAAAAAAAAAAACCTCAATGACGAGATTCTAATCGTCAGTGACCAGAGTGCTAGTCGTTCTCCAATCAATCGAAGTCAAGAGCGATTGTGCAAAGCAGCCGTTCAATTTCAGACGCTGCCTGAGTTGTGCTGAATGATTTCCAGATTAACCAGCACACTGGACATCAATAAGAAGGTGCCGGGATGCTTCTGTCAGGAGCTTTGAGCTAGAAGTAGAGTAAATTTTTTGTGGTACTTCACAGCCAAACAATAACTTGGGTCCTGGTTATCGTGTTCGAAAAGACAAATTCCATAACTCCAGTGGCACCATTTTTCAATAGTTGACTGAAATTTGACTGGATGCTAACCTCCGCTTCAAGCCACTCTAGTGGAGTGACTATGCATGCAGTGATATCTTTTCAGTAGTGCCATTTTATGGTAATCACAGGGAACTCAGGATTCGAATTTTTAGTTATGGACAGTTGAAGTTGGCTTGCATTCATAAATTACCATCTTTTAACAATAAGAGGGTGATGTAATGAAGGTAAAAGCACTAAAGAATTCGGCAGAGACACTTCAGACTCCTTACGTGCGGAAATGCGAAAGCATCATTGTCCCTGGCTGTACTGACCCCCCCCCCCCCCCCCCCCACATACACACACCGATGGCTTTTCTCGTAAAGGGCTAGTGATGATTTCGCATTAAAGGAGTTTTAACATTAAATGCCTCTGGAGTCATCCTGAGGCTGCGGTAGTATCTGCGCACACGCGAGAAACCTGTAACAGATGCCTCCGGATTCGGATTTTTGCTGAATACCTTTGTGCGGAGAAACTGGCGCACGCAACCTCAGTTTTTGCAAAGCTGAACAAAGCTAGTGCACTCTTTTTTGAAAAGCAGTTTTTGTGGTCGACACGTCGACATTTAACTTCGTCACATTTTCTGGCAATGGAGCGGAAGCTACAAGGCCGAAACACGCCCTCTCGTCCTGTGGAGCGCCGTATAGCCTGCGCTCGCAATCATGAGTTTGTTCCCAAAGCACAGTATATTGGTAATATTCGCTATTTCAGGCACATTTCTTACCAACTCCCTACTTTTCGCGCTAAGAAGTCCAGGAAGAACAGTTTTCTTAATTGCAACCAACTTGCTAGGCACGTCTTGTTGCAAGAAGCTTCCATAGATGGCGCCACCCACGCACAGGGCCCAAGAAGTGGCCGCACTATCTCTTATGGTATGGTCGCAAGATCTCTCCAACAACGGCCATAGTGGACAAGAGAAGGCCAAGCCATCCTTTGCCACTTTTGAGTGCTGAAAAATGTAATTAATAATGGGCTTAAAGGGATTCGGGGACACACTGCTAAGAGGTAATCTCTCCCATCATCATCAGTCACGCTTAAATAAACTCAAGCGCTCCTTCCTTTGAGTTCTGAAAAGTAAAGCACCATTCTTATCTATCTTCTGTGGAAGTTTTCAAAACATCTGCGATAAAGCGGTTTTCATAGTGGATTCAGTAAACGGGAAATAATTATTCCCGAGTACGCGCCTGCATGTCTTTCACGCCATCTGTTAATAGCACTACGGTTAGAACACCCTTTTCTGTCGTCCCTTTTCACCCTTGGTGTCTTGTCTAACAGTGCCTCATATTCGTTAATGCGTTTGGGAATTCATCCTTAGAATACACACGACACTGTAACCATCACATAATCCGGTCGCGCCAGTAAATGAAGTTAGCCGTAAACGGGACGACGATGTATGGAAAGGTAACCAGCTAAAGGTTTCTCATTACGGCACCATAGGTTAGATGACCAAGGATTTACTTACTTTGATTAAAAAGAATACTTTTCACTTTAATAATAACATATTTTCGAATAAAATTGTCTGAAATGTCTTTAAAGTTTTTTTCTTTCCTGCGATAACCATGATCACTCTTTGTTCGAGCATGCGACAGAAACCTCGACGTCCTCTGGTCGGACATCGGAAAATTGCTTCCAAGAACTAAATTGCTGTTACAGTTAGGGATTCCCACGCAATTTGAGTATTAACTTAGTTTAACATATTCAAAAGTTAGGGCCCAACAATGTCATACCCCGGCACTCAAAACGACGGAAGGAAGCTAAAGTGCAGAGTTGAGGCGCTGCGCCGAGACATTTAAGATGAGCGACGCTGCAAACTACTTTGCATAACAGCGTAGCGTTGCAACTCTTGTTTCTATTCAAACGTGAACGGTCTCAGAACAGCGGCGCCCTCTTAGAAGTCGGGACGCGAGCAGAAGTTTGTGTGAGATATTATGAACCTTTGCTGCTTAAATAAGCAAACCGACCGAGACTGATTACAGGGTCTGTGAACTGACAGGAACGCAAAGAAATAATAAACGATACACGTACGCCGCACGGTGGCCTTAGTGAACGCTAAAATTCAGCGGACACCCCAAAAAGGATCCCGGTTACCGCGAGAGAATCCGCTTATGCATCAAGTTTTGATTTTTGCGTACGGATTTGAGCGCAGCTAGGCTAGAATAATTGCATACATAACACCGCCTTAACTAACTGCCTTTTCCTGCGCCTAAGGCTGTGCTCGCTAGACTTTTTATATTTTGCCGACCTTGTTGCTGTTATTGTTGTTCCCGTTTTATGTCTCCTATTTATTCTAGCCGGTCAAGGCGTTACTACACAGTCGGGAACCGGTGCTGAAGTACCACTGTCACACGCCTCGACATTTTGAAAGTTTGCTTATACGGCAGCGCCTGTTGAGAATCCGCAAAAGAAAGTGACCCGGCGAAACGTTTTTGCTTTTTATGTTTTACTCAGGCTGAAGACCTACTAGCTGAGGTAGTTGGTATTTCATCCCTAAGGTTTTCTAAAGTGCTAACTTTGCACAGTAACAGACACATACCCACACGACGAAGCGCTACTAAAAACTGTTTATTAAACCGAAGAGACATGAGTGAAAAACACGTTACACCGTCATACAGTGCGCAACACGAGGTAGAGTTTCTTGGAGTAAAGGAAAGAGGTGACCAGCCGCGCTCTTTGGCCAATTTGGCAAGCGTAAAGCAGGACTGCTATAGTGTGCTACACACGTAGAGCGATAAGAGATGAGAGAACCAAATTCCCAAACACATTCTTGTGCCGCTACTTGTCCGTGATGCACAGCGTAGGGGCTAAATCGAGCACTGCACTGGGGTTAATCGAATAGGACGCGCTGTTAGACATTATACTGTGATGGCTGCATACGGTGATCTCTCCGGCCTAAATTACGTCCGTTTCGGAGCCATCCTTTGCGGGAATTCAGTACTTTCCATGCTTGCCTGCTAGCTACGAGAACATTCTCTCGGACGGCCGGGGAAAGCGTGAGTACTCTCAATACTGGAACTTACGCAACCTTACGCAACCTACGCAAACTATGTGGCCTACTTGGCCTATTTAGCGTATTTAGCCTAAGGCTAAAAGACCACTTAGGCCACGCGTTATTACGCGTTGTTGGGCTATGTTTATGTTGGCTGTGTTATGGAAGCTGTTTTTCGGGCAAAGAATCAGAAACTTTTCGCAGTCACTTCCTCAATCCCTACTCCCTCCTTGGTTTGCGTACCTGAGTTGGGAATGCAGGGGTGGCTCCTATATCGGTGGACATATAATTTTTTTTCTCTCTTTCTCTCACTTATAGAGAGAAGGAAGACTGGGAGCTTTTTTTAGAGCCTTCTGTACTTCAATGTAAACATAGTTTCTAGAAACAAGTTACGCCTCGACCAAAAGACTGACCAAAGAGAGTCTTAAAAAAAGCCGTAGTACATAGTTGATATATTCCTTCGTTAATTGAATAAACAAGAAAGTTTTGCTGACCTCGATTAGATCTTCAGCGAAAACAATATTTTGGTTGCTTTTACATGTTTTTGTTACTAATAACATTCATAAACACTCAGTCAACCATACCAACCTGGAGACTAATCTTGGATCGAAGGCAGCACCGACACTACCGTCGGCGCGGTAATGCTCCACTAAGAATTCAACTTTGTTTTGGAGCTCTTTTGTCCTTGTTCGTTGATGACGAAGACCAACAAGTGAGCGTGCATTTTTTTATCACTATAGAATGCGCTTTCGTCGTTAAGTTCGCTTCTACAGGCTCATCTGTCCCGTCTGCTCTCTGCTATTGCCCGGAGGAAAACCAAACCTCACCGATATGTTTTCCGCATAATACGCGTTGTTTAGTGTTTGTGTTCGTGAAAGCAAACTGCCTAATTCCAGAGTTTTCCTGGCAATAAGATGACACACCATTTTTGCTCACATGCCATCTTCCTCAAATATCGTATGAACGCGAACATAGACATCATCCCACAATTTTGGACGCGCCATTTTTTTTTTCGGCGAGAGTGTTCACGCGAAACGAGAACTCTCAGAATGATTCTTTCCAGATGCCTCTAAGCTCAAGTGTTTTAATTCTGAAAAAATAAGAACAAGGAACACTTAAACGTGGAAGCGTGCCTGGAAGGAAAACGCACTGGGATCACTGTTTATTTGGCTGAAGTACTTTCGATAAGAGAAGATTGCGTGTTTAAAACTGGGAGGTGGTTTTGTTTCGTTAATACGATATTCGAGAGAGATCGCACGCATGTAATTGCGCCATCTTACTTTACCAGAACGCATTAGGAGCAGGAAGGCTGAATGCGTCCCTCCCTTTGCACTTGTCTTACCGTGGGAGACGGCAGCGCTGTGAACAAGAATAGTAAAGTAGAAAAATATTGTTGATTTTAAAAGTACAGTAAGCGAGGGATGGTTAAACTGCTCTTAATACTACACCTCTGGGTTTCGCCTCACGTCAGAACTTAATGCACGGACGACATAGCAGACGACATTCTAGCTACGCTAGGCGTTCCTTGCAACGCGCTGTTCTTAGATCACCATCGACATGAGGTAAGATTTGTGCAATGATGAAACTATTGGACATTGTAATTCTTCACGAAAATATTCGTCTCGTATTTAGCTCCGCCATTTAGTTTAGTCATCCTAGTTGCCAGCTTGTGCACATAGGCGCAGGATGTCAATATGAGATGTGCTGAAACTATTTAAACTTTCATTTACAAACCAGAGCTATACCACCGCCAATTTTTAAAATTTTCCTGATGACCTTTCTTCTTTTCCTAATTTACGAAACAAAAAAAAATTACGAAACACTGCAGCGGTGACCTAGTCGTTTGAGCACACGCCTCGCATGCGGAAGGCGCGGGGTTCGATCCCCAGTGCCACCGGGTACCCACCGGTGATACAATGGGTACAAGCTTTCCCTGCCTGATGCTTGGCTTCTTTAGAGTGAAATGCTTGGAAAATGGGTCTTTGACCCCACCTTGAGTGTAAGAAAAATACCTTGTGCAATGGCACTCTTTGGCCACAGATGTCCTTGCGCCATAAAATTCATTATCATTATTATTTTACGAAACATCTTGGCTGAACTAGAATGTGCTCGGAATGTGGTAGCTTAAATGTACTGACGGGGATTTCAGGCGGGCGCTCGGATGCCACCTGGCAGTGGCGAAGAAACCCACACCGCTAAAATATGTGGATGTTTCTTATTTACTGTTTCTTTATGTGTTCAGTTATTTTTGTAGCGATAGCTACATTACGGTAGCATTTCGAGCCTGCAGCATGGCGGCGCCGCCACACTGTCACGTGGTTGGTCACGTAGTGCGAAGCAGCTGGCTGCGGTGCGGCGCCGTGGCAGATCACATGGTTCGTCACGTGACCAAGTTTCACTCGGCCAGCTGTAGCTATCGCGTCACTCCAGGTTTAACCAGAGCTAAACAATCGCCAATTTTTTACCACCCCGCATTTACTCTTTGGTTAGAGATATACTGGTTGGCCCTCGGACAATTTTCGTTCAACGTGACTGGATGGTCACACGCGCGTGCATGCGTTAGTGTCTCCAAAGATGTAGTGTGCGTGTGATCATGATTCCGACGAAATGCTCCATCGTAAGGGTGCTAGAAGATTCTGGCAGACTTTCTTTAAGAGACTGTAATCTGTGGGTGTCCTTAATGGAGTGAGATGACCGTACTAACTATGCATATGCGAAGCTGGTCATTTGTTATGCGTTAGTCGGGTCAGAAAATGACCAGAAGACGTCATCCAGAACCTGTTAACGCGAACGGCAGCAATGTTACGTTAAAGAACACTGTCGCCGGCATATACGCGTGTCTTTACAGAAGCGCCACTACATATTTTAACGATGTCATGAATGGCAGTTTTGAATAAAGATGCCCCAAACTCTGAGCCTCCCCCATCGCACCACCTGAACTGCTGGTAACTGGTAATGAGCTTTCACTGTCAAAGAAGACGAAAGGAAGCCTGAAATAAAGGAATATGATGCGCAATAAATAATTTTATGTTGAGACGAGTATTCTGTTAACAGTCTCTTTAGTGGCTCTGTCGGGTGCCTTAGAATAGTGTGTGAAAACGTCATCAATCTCGCCGCAGTTGTGTAGCGTTGAAGCTAAATAATGAGGTCTCATGGTTATGTGTTGATGTCAACGTAAAGTAAACGCGTATGTAAAGTGTTCATGGTGCCGCAAAGAACCCACCGAAGCAGCAGGTTGCCTCCGGTCCTGCAAGTGTACCTAAACCATTCTCGTGGTGACAAATTACTCCACCTCCAACAGATCATTCCTCTTATCGATTATCTGTTCAAAAGCGCTTACATGTCCGCAAAGAAACGACTGCACAAGAGATGAGAAAAACAAGGAAGTTCTCACTGAACCTGCCGGCCTGCTTCTTTGCTTTCCTACTTTGTTCCCTCGGCGTCACTCTGTGCGCCCCTAAAGATGGATGGTGGCGCTCTCTCTTGGCCGACATTCGAGCTTGACAAAACTGCAGGGTGACTCACGATATTAACGAATGCTAAACTCGTCTTAAGTTCCTCTGTGGCGGTCAGGGGAGCGCTTGCTCGAGAAAAGTCGCTAGTGGGAGCTTCCGGCTAAAACTTAAAAAGCCAAGAGTTAATCCCTCAAAAGGGCCCGTACCGGTGTATGAGGTATAGGAGAGAAGGAAATAACCTCCAATCTGGACGTGCGTTGCACGAAGAGAGATGGATGCGACGGTCGTGCGTGGCGTAGGAATGACTAGCCTGGAGTTGAGAGTTAAGCCGCTTTTCCCAACGCAATAATGAAATGTTCTTGGAAGTGTTTGCGTGAGGGTCAACGCAACTGCGACCGGACGAGGCTGCAAGGGTTAGACGGCACGCAGGTTTGCGAAAGTGAAAGTTTCAAGCGCTGCAGCTCTAAACTAGGAACGACTGTATGAAGTTTGCATATCTGAGCGCATGGTAACGCGGGGTCAAAAAGCCCGCGAACACAAGTGGTTATCGCGTGGTTAAAGAGAAGCAACGTACTCAATGCAGTTTCCGGTTTCTTTCTTATAGTTGCATCAAGCCAATATAAAGGAATTTTTCTTCCGTGCTGTGTTAAACAAGTGGCTCTGTACACACTTTAACGCTAATCGTCTGCATACAGAAGCAGCTCACTAGCTCTAGCTGTTTGAGTACTACGCAGTGACAACTCCGTTTCATTCCTTGTATCTTCGAGTTCCCGCAGAGCTACGTTTCACCTCGAAAGTGTTTGGTTGTCGCAGCTGCAGGTGAATTGATAAAGACAAAATAATGATGGCTGCACTGCTTCGCTTCACTGCTATCTCTTCAGTCGCGAACTGCTCACCACAGTGCACCGTTACCTAAACCTGAGCTTGAGTCATGGAAAAAAAAAACAGAAGTGCTCTCGTTGTGGCCATTGAAAGAAGAAAGTCAATGCACCCCACGGCAGTAATATAACGCCTGCGCATGCCGATGGCTCCCAAAAGGCTGTATATGGGCCATCACTGCCAAATATGGAACTGATTTCCGCGCATGGACTGCGTTTGTTATTTTTATGTTTTGTAAGCTGCGAAATGCAGCCAAGGCCATGAAAAGAGGGCCTTGGCTACATAGAAATGCCAGCATAAAGCCGTAAAAAAAAAAGAGTGCGAGGTCAGCCCTATTAGAAAATTCACTCTTCAAGATGTCAGGTATCCGCTGGCGTTTAAGAACTGGTAGTCGCGTCTAATGTCAAGCGACGAAATGTCAAGAGCAACTGATGGGTATAAAGTGCAAGGCATCATATAAAAATTGCAAGCTCCTAACTAATCCTTAGGAAGCCGAACGTGATAGCGTAAAAAGTCCCTTAGCCCCTCTTCGCAACTCCACAAGCACGATTGCGGTACCCACGTAACCATCTTGCAGTGTTTCTTTTTGAGAGACTCTCCTCTGCCGCTCCTATACCCTAACAGCATTCTGTTACATGACTCGATGTACCAACCACAGAACAGTGGAAACTTTTCACTCGTGTGACTGGTGTGCAGCTGGCACCACGCTGACTGCTCGACTCTCCGTGTCCGACGTCATACCTCGTTCTGATTGGTTAACTGTGGTGTGACGCCTGGAAATCTGCCCACCAGTCCTCAATTTGTGTTGCAACGTGCACGGCTTTTCCCGCGAATGTCAGCTCTAGCGCTGTCGCGTTAAAACTTCGACAGACGAGAAACCTTTTCACTTGTCAAGTAAATTCACCACCTAAAAGAGCGTTCATGCTTTTTAGCCGTCTGTTGTAAGAAAGAAAGGACCACGCAGTTGAAAATATGTAACTGTTATGCTTTTTTATGCTTAGCAAATTTTTTTCTCTTCATACCGCATCTCAACTTGCCATTGCATGGTAACTGGCTGGAATTCGCTGCTGGCAAGACACTTCTCTTTTCTAGTTTGAACGATCAAAAGAAGTGTTTGAAATTCTGAAACAAAAAGAACGAGACTGGCAATACGGGGAACCATAACTGGTGGACCTCCACACTCTAGAAAATATATGTGCCTACAGGTAGTTGATGTATTCTTACTTGCTGGATTCCAGAGAGCGAGCGACAACATGCAGAAATTGTACGATGTGTTCATGAACCTTGCCGGCTTGTATACTTCCTCGTGCGAGAATGACTCAGCCGAAGAAGAAAGGGGACCCGACAATAAAAAAGTAAGAAGGAAAAAGGAGAAATCGTATGATTGGCACTACACCACAGCCGCGACATCTGTTACCCGAGCCGGACATTTCCAGGTATACTTACACATGTTGCCCTTGTCCAACGAGACAGGCCGCCTGTACGTTTCCCGCGGCGTCTATTGTGCACCTTATAAGCGCAATACTCACAGCCGTGTAGAGAGAACACCATTTCTTTGAAGCCCCGGGCTGAATATGTTTGTTCGGTAACTGCGTTCTTGTACACCTGCCACACGTAACGCAGTGTCTGAACGGGCGTTTGTTGTAGCTGGCAGTCGGTTCGTGCGGAGCGCTTTGCTTCCTGTTTCTGTTATTTTCGTGCGGATTCGTTGTTTGCAAATACGAGGGACTTGTATGGAGGCCGTGAGCGGCGTGTTGCAGAGGTAAGAAATGGACATTTGACCACAGCTGTCGTGTCGGAAAAACGATGCTTGCACTAGTGTGCCGCATGTAATCAGACCGCGCAAGACCTATGTAGCGCGTAGGAACAAGAAGCAATGATATCGCCCTATAGAGGAGCTTGGAGCCCAAAGTTAGGAGCTGAAATAGCAACTTGTGCAAATAGAATATTAGCACTGCCACATCTTGTGTTGTAGGCGAGCTTATTTGGGCCGAAAGAGTATTTAGAATATTGATCGGCTGGTATTACTGTTTGCTGGCTTCGTAAGTTTTTTCCAGCGCAAAAAAACAACAACTTGTAAGCTAGGAGGCACTTTGAAGATAAAGAATAAAGGTGGAGAGGGGAAAAGGGGGGATAAGGTATGTAGAAGATTGGGAGGAGATTTTTCTTCGCCACGTCTCTTCTTTTTTCGCGCTGAGTTTCCGCCATGAACCCAATCCAAGCTGCCCAGTTTTCCGTCATCTTGTATCCCACATCTTGTTGCTCTCTCGACTCGCGAGGTCTTCCCGGTGCAACTCGAGCCCACACGTCCTCAACCCGTGCGCAGCGTCTGCAACGAGTTTTGCGCAACGTCTAGGCGCTTCGTCGGCTTTTCTTTGAATTATATCCTGTTGGATGCGGCAGCATTGCACAAAGGACCATCACTTCTACATATAAGCCAGGTCTTGTGGAAGATGTTTTCCTTGCTCCACCACCTAAGCCAATCGCTTTGTTTCACTTAGACTCTGCAGAAACGTTGAAGGAGCGTGAAGATATATAGCAAAGACGTCATAATCGTCTCCCATCGTGGTCTCGGCAGCCTGAGATAAGCTTTTCTTCTGTAAGCTCGTTTCCGCTTTTCTCGAAGATAAGCTGTAAGAAGCAAACAGTAAGCTGGGATCCCCGGCCATGACTTATCCCTTTTCAGCGCCGAGATGCGATCCACGTACTTAGTTGAGGCCATCTGCTCTGATCTCCACGTGGGACTTAGGGTTTCATAACAGTAGCAGAAACGGCGAGGTATTTATTAGAGATCTATCTGTTCCTGCGGACAGTCGGATACATGCCACTTGACGTTGTTTTCTTTGGCAACGTTTTAGATACAGAATTTTCGCTTAGACGAGAATTTATACTGCTTTTATTTGTGAAAATACGGTGCTCGGGCACCGCATACCATTTTTCGTGAGTCACCAGAAGGAACTTTTTGATGGCGCAAGTGCGACTGGCGCACAAACGCTGTCAATTAAAACTGTAGTTCTTGGCAAAATTGCTGGAACCGAGATCATATTTTAGCGCATATCATGCCTCTCCAGCAGCATGGAACACAAAATCCACGTCTCTGACTCCCAAGAGGCATGTCGAAGTCAGAATAGCATATTAATATACGAACACAGTATCGTAACGACGCCAAAACGCCAACTTCCTGAAGCAAATCATCTGAACACCAGGCCACTAGTCTCTTAGCTGTTGTCAGCGTGCATATGCCGTAGCCCGAGGTCTCAATAACCAGGAAGAAGACTCAGCGGCCCCCGCAGCCGACCCCACAAGAGTGCAGTGCAGTGAGTGCCACCGCGGTGGCTGAGTGGTTACGGCGTTCGGCTGCTGACCCGAAAGACGCGGGTTCGATCCCGGCCTCCGTGGTCGAATTTAGATGGAGGCGAAATTCCAGACGCCCGTGTACTGTGCGATGTAGGTGCACGTTAAAGAACCTCAGGTGGTCGAAATTTCCGGAGCCCTTCACTATGGCGTCCCTCATAGCCTGTGTCGTTTTGGGACCTTAAACCCCCTAAACCAAACCCAACCAACAGTGCAGTGAGATCATTCTACCCCCCCCCCCCCCCCCCAGACACACACCACAAGAAACTGATGCGGGAAGAAGATGTAACTAATAACTTATATAATTATAGTAATATAACATAATCCGTAATTTAGCTGCTCTAAATAAGTACGATAAGCCCTCGCCGTATTCTCGTACACTGCTCCCCATAATGATTGTAAACACCAGCGCAAGCGCGGCTACAGCAGCTGAAGAGAGTCGTTTTGTTTTTTCAATCACATCGCCCCTGCATAGATTCGATGGGGTTGATGATAACCACGAGTGTTGAGGACTGAAGCTGTACGACGCAGATTTGCTCACTGGTCTTATCATAAACACGCGATCGATGAGCTGGTAGATCAGCTTAAGTAGAGGATCATGTGAGCAAGTATATAGAACTGTAAGTAAAAAGCAAGTGTGACCAAGCTTATTAAAAAATTAAGCTAGTTACTTAGTTAAAAGAGGAAGTTGACGGGACAGTACGTGAGTGGGCAAGTAAGCAAGTTAGTAGAAAGCTATGTTGCCACATGCAGGAAGAAAGCCGACTCTAACTGGAAGCGAGGAAAGCATGAGGGAATGTTTCTGTATTTTTGCACATTCGTGGTGTACGTGAGTGGGAACTTGGTGGTTCAACCACTTTTTGCCTCAAAAATGATTGAATGGAAAGTACAAGAAAAAATAACACAGTCCGCCGGTGGGAGCGGTACACACAACCTCCGCGTGTCGCGTGCGGTAAACTGAGCTACGGTGTCGCTTGTCCAATCTTCTACTTCTGAGCTTACACGCAGAAATTTCAATAAATAAAGCTTCATTATTATGCCAAATTAAACATATCGCAGCACTTTTGAAAGGTCTTTTAATCATTCGGACTGAGCTCCTCCTGTCATAGCTGCCAGAAGTTTCAACGCCTCTCCCCAGAAGAGCAACTGACTCACCACCGTTCCGCCACATTCACTGTGCGTAGGTCACGCATACTCCGCGTTGTCTGATCTCAGAAGCAAGCGTCTTAAAAAGTTTGTATGCACCTGGTTTCCCAGCGAACGCAGCTAAAGTCTTTCCACATATAAGCCAATGCATCAAAGTTAGCTGCAGCGGAAGGCGGGAATATGAACAACTGCAAAGGTTGCTTGCTTTCACGTTGATCATACCGCGACGTTACGATTTGCCTTTAATCTTTAATTTTTTCGGTATGAGTAAGCGGGACTTGGTCTTCGGCGGGCGCTTTGGTGCGGGTTTTTCCCAATGCCCGTAGAGCGGAGCTCAGCGGCAACCTGTTAAGCGTCCTTGAATTTGATCGATTAGGTCTCAATTCCTCTTTGGCGGCCGAGTAACGATGTACGCGATTCCACGCACGGATGGGCCATAAAGCGCAGCGCACAAAACCTAGGTCTCATAAGCGAGACAATTGCTTTAAAGCAAACGCTTATATTTTCGTAACCTTGCAGCATCAATAATCACACTATAGTAACGCAGCCATGGCGTAAGCAGGTACAGGAATCCAGCACAATGCCCTAGAGCCTGAGAACAAGCAACAACGCAAATCGAGTTGGGGAAGAAAACATTCGTTCTATTATTTCTCTATTAAAAGCAAACCGGAGTGAATGACTACAGTTCTTTAATTTCGTTCATGAAAAGTTACAGACCATGCTTTTGGCGCCGTTAATGGCAAAGCAAACAACTAGCTCCGCACAAATTCCTTTACCCGGTCGCACCATTGCTTCATCTTTTAGCACTCAAGTACTTTCTCTCTCTGCAAACAGTAAAGCCGCAGCCAAGCCCTTACATCTACACAAACGCTGAAATGCGAGCAGTCGTCTTACTAGAGCTCTCACCCCCTAAAATCGATAAGTGTTCTCTGCCGTTAGCGAAAGAGAAGAAAATTGTTCCCAATCTTCCATTCACGAAACTGCTTAGCTTAGCCCTTCTGAAACCACTTGTGTAGAGGGCAACGGCTGAAGGGACGGAGCAGGGATGCGGGGATGAGAGTATGGGAGTTGGCCTTACGTGGGTACCACAGAAAAATCGGGAAATGTCGCGTTCGTGCGCAGATTGGGAAGACAAAAAACAAAAAAAAGGAGTTGTGGAAAATGTCGCCCGGCGTACTGCAGTCGGGATCGAAGCGTTTAGAGCGCAGTGCACGACTTTTCGGAGTCCAAGCTAGTGGCTCCTGAACATCGCTTCAAGGTCTAGACAGCTGAACTGCGGTTGTACTACCGTGTACGTTTCCGGTTCTGATAGCATTTCGTGGAACATTGGCCTCCATAGCTCTGGATTTACTTGCTCGGTTCGGTTACTGCTGGGTCCTGTAATTTCAAACAGTTATAGGAAACGTGAGCGAATGAATTAGTAGTAAAATATGTTATCCGGGGAAGGACTCATCAACGTGAACTGTCACTGTCACAATTTTGGTGGGGAATATGAAGTGAGGAATCGCTTTTTTGAATTTAGACGTGCTCAAGAGAGAGAGAGAGGCAAATGCAAACTGAAAAGAAAGTATTTTGTTTTTGGATATCATGTGAGTTCAATAATAAACGAACTTGAAAATGTTCGCCAGAACGTCGAAGGACGACGGCTTATGATCACAACAGCCAGCGAGATTAAGATGTTCACCTTCAGAGCAGGACTGGCGCAAGTCTAAAGTGATGTCGACGGATATTATTTAATAAAAATATTTATGTGCCTATTTACTTATAAAACCATAACATGAACAGCAGTGAACAGTACCCAATGCATTTTCGTGATAAACTCGAGGTTTTAGCGCCGTTTTAAATGACAGCATCGATGCATAGGCAGGTTTGTAAGGAGAGAAAGCAGTGTATTTGTGTAGTACTCCGTGCCAAGTATAGGTTAAAAATATTGCGGAATAAATGAAAAAAAAACTTCAAGATAAGAAGAGAGGTGAGATACAAGCGAGAGTGTAACAATAAAGGCTAAAACTAGTCGCAGAGAGCGCTGTTAAACAAAAAATTGTGAAAAAAAAACTTAAAAAAACACTTATACTCATCGTCTCTCGCTGAAGTTTTTGTTTCACTTAAACTTTACTAGCACGCGCCTTCCTGATGTGGAGTGCCATCGACTGTAGTCAGAGCTCCTTGCATTGAGGTGATGATGATGAGGAAGGTTAATTTTGATGGCGGAAGGGCATATGGGGCCAAAGAGCACCATTGCGCAAGATAGTTTTTCATTGCACAAGGTGGGGTCACAGACCCATTTTCCGAGCATTTCCACCCACAGAAGCCTCGCACCAAGCAGGGGAAAGCTTGTACCCATTGTATCACCGGTGGGTACCCGGCGGCACTGGTATCGAACCCCGGACCTCAATCCTCGCATCGAGAGGAAGCAAACAAGAAACATTAACAACGACCCTTTACGCCGCCTGATCCGTCATATTCTCCGCGTGTTTCAACCACAATAACAAATAGCGTGTTGTCATGCTCAAAACGTCTACCCGGGAAATGTGGCCCAACTTATTCGAGGGTCGCTGATTAATTTAGACATTCTGAACCTTTTCACACGAGGCAAAATAAAATTGGAATGACCGTTATTGTAATTCGTTTTCGACGGAGCGCGACCGACCCGGTCGGGGCCGACACCCGCTATTTTGTGCACTCCTTGCCTGACTAGCTTAATTTCACGCTTCAGAAGAGAAGCATCGGGCTAGCGAGATAGCTTTTGCAATTCCAGACGACTGTTTAATGAATATGCAGCAATAAATGCACTTTTTGATCACGAAAAAATTAAGTTCTCAGCAAAGCGGAGAAGCACGCTAAAGAAATACTTTGGTTCGAACGAGAAATATTTCTTGCTGTAAAGGATTCTGAAGACCGCACACAAAAGAACAAGAGAACGGAGGTAAAGGATTTAAATGAAAAGAGAGGCCCCTCATTCTTATGCACCTTATTTGGCCATGTTCTCCTCTGCGCCGCATTCAGAATCAGAAATTTTCTTTCCCTTTGCTATGTCTCAGCTGCGCAAACTTCGAAGCGCATTACTGTTTTTCTTTGCGCACTTTGACATTAAGCTTTATGAAAAACTGCATTGACAAGCATCCCCGAGAAATAATATTGATCTCGCTTAGTTTAAGTTTGTAGTGCATGCAAGAGTTCTCGCACTTAATCTCCTGATTTCGCCAAACTTCGGGCAACTTGTTTAGGGAACTCACGCAGAACAAATCATTCAGCTGGACATTATGTCTAGTCAACCTCCCCGCCATTCATTCCTTGTGTCTCTCCTCGACCTCGACGAACAAATACTAATTGAATAAGCCTCTCCAAGTGGCAACCTCAAATTCTGATTCCTGCAAACAACACAACGAACCCTAGTTAGTATTCAAACTCCGTTTCCGGAGGGTGTTTAGTTTCTTGCAAATTATTTCGCGTTTTCTTCATTTTCTGCTGTCCCGTGTTTATTCAGTTCGTATCCCTGCTTATAGGCGCCACTATTCCGAATCTGCACTTCGTCTTCCAAGAGAAATCGCGTTGGCGTTGGACGGCGACTGTACGGGCACCCAAAGCACTGAAAGAAAGCGCCGGCCCAAATATCAAGCTCCCTTTGCCGACCTCTGTTTTTCGATCGCGCTTGGCTCAACTTGATGTCGCCTTCTTGATTATGTCCCACTCAGCCCTGGGGTATTCAATAAAAATTACGAATGAGAAACTTCTTCTCCGCTACAAAAGACGAGGTATACAAAATATGACATAAAACTACTCTCCACATACAGCAGTGGCGCTGCAGGCTGTGTATTCAGTATCTTTTCACGTATTATCGGGCCTCAACGGGTGCATGCAGTGCAAGAGTATGGATACTTGCGACAGCACGGTTTTCAGAAGAAGTCGGTTTAACACAACCACTCAATGCACTGCCACCGTGAAATACGTTTGACACAAACAGGTCTAAGTATATGTACGGCCACTTTTCTTCTTTCTATCTTTTTTCTCGCTTCCCCTCTCTTACCGTTCAGGTGTCCGCGCAGACTGGAACAGTTTTTCCCGCACTTCTTTTTTTTCTTCAGTCACCATTTCCTCCTCCTCTTCCTGTAAAGCTAGCACTCAAAGTGGGTTATTAAGCAACGACCTTGTTTGCTCCTTTCCTGTGTGTGTTACGCGACTTATACGGCATCGGACTTTTTAGGGAGGCATCACTGGTGCATCCCTTCCTTTAATATTTAAGCCGGTCAACCTTAAAAGGCTCACGCTGGGTCGTAGTCGCCAAAGTCACCAATGCTCTCGCGTTGAATCTTAGAAAAATTCAGCAGCTGTGGCAGCTACGGCGACAGACTGACTAGCTGGTTATATCGCGCACAATGAATATCTAGCAGAATCGTCATACTCCAGGCAGATACTTTTATTATTCCTGGTTAGAGGTGTAGGCGGCAGCGCACAGAGCGCTAAGACCTCATAAGCCCAAGGTGTTTGTGGCCGCAAACATCACCTGCATCATTTTTTTTTGCCGGCTTGCTTGCTTGTGGAGTGAAGAAGATTACTGGGGTGAAATCGGCGTAGTTACGAAAGATGTGGCTTTTGAACAAACTTTAGACACACGGTTCAAAATCCAAATGACTACCTTCACTTGTCACTGGCAACTTAGCACACTAAGAGACGCGATGCGTGGATTACCACAAAATCTTGGCGCTCATGCAGCTATTTCAGGCGGACAGTAAAGCACGTAACGAAATCTTGAAAAGTCCACACAGTTTCTTGTTTCGTTTTTTTGTATATAATAAAGAATTACATGCACAAACTGCCTCGCGTACTCTTGGTGCTTCTGGTCAAAACTGGTGTGTCGCCATTCTTGACCAGCAGGGTAAGCGCGAAACCTGCTCTTTCTTCTAATAGTCGGCTGCGAAAAACACGTGATGAGTGCTTTTTCACGACAATGATGCGTAAAAAAAGGCCTGAAGAAAATATAAAAGTTAAGCGAACAAACTCCCCCGATAAGAAGTGGTAAAACAGAGCTGACTACAGAATCGATGAAATGTGAGTGGAGCTGGGATATTTAGATGTGTCGTTATAAAAATAAAAACGAAAGTGAGTAGTGTCGAAAACGTTAGGCCTAAGTTAGGCCTAACGTTATGCCTAAGGTAAACGTTATGCCTAAGTTAGGCCGATATTCGTCGAAATGGTACGGCATTATATAGTATAGTACGTACGTTATTCGTGGTTAGCCACTGTACGGCAAAATCGATAAGTGGGGGCCGAAGAGCGCTACGGCCTTTCGGGTATGTGGGCGGCCTTCGACAGCTGGAACTTGTCTTTTAAGCTTTCCAAGGAACCACGGAAGAAGGTATGCGAACTGCGACTCGCTCACTTCGCAGACGAAGTTTCTGTTTGCGCGCGTTTCGCGAGCCGTATATTTGCTCTCCGTCCATTAAATGCGCGAAATTGGAAGCGTTCAGTAGCAGCCACGCAAGTCAGTAAGCCACCGATGCCTGTCTCATACCCTTATTGTGTCCGTGCTTGTAATTAGTGTCTTTACACCAGCTATAGGGGCACCAACACCTCTGACGTCTGCTGTAATGCCTGTGCGATGCGTGTCTCTTTTCTTCTATGAGAGAGGAAAAAATAAAGTAATCAGCACGCGTAGAGACCGCACCCGTTATCTTCAGAGCCGGTCGCTGATAGTGATAAAGAACCAAAATAAAGAAAGGAAAGAAAGACAGCTGACAAAACATAGCAAATGGAAACCAATTTGATCATAAAACACTATCATAGCCCCACAAGCCACGATGAGGCGGTGGTCCTGAGTTCGAACCTGGGACCCGGAAGAATTTTTGTTTGACTGCGAAGTGTCTGTGGAAGCAGCATACTTTTCCTCTGCAGCGTACGCCTCCCTTTGGGAGGATGCTAATGAGTAATTACTCCCTTATTGTAAATATATCCCCCCCTTGGAGGATTGCTCTAGATAATGAACTAACATCGTTCCCAATTCGAGTTGTTGATCAATTGGCTCTCTCCCTACCATATGCTAGTCGTTCAGGTTAGCTCATTTGGTAGAGCGACTGCCCCAGGGAGGTGGCGGTCCCGGTTTCGACCACCGGACAAGGACGAAGTTTTCGTTAACTACGATTTTATGTGGGAGGTGTATAGCTTTCCTTTCTAGCCATATGGCGGCGCTAGGGCCCCAAGGATGCTAATGCGCAGTTGCTTTCTTTTTAGAAACCTATTCCACTTCGGAGGATTTCTCTAATAATTAGACCAAGCCAAAAGTGATCAGGGTTTTCTGTTTGATGACAGCCTTTGCTCACGAGGTGCACATCGTTAAAACCACTCAAGTTTCCTCCTTCCCATCTGTTTCTAGCTTAAGCCTCTCTCTGCGGTGTGCTGAAAATTCATTCATTCATTCATTCATTCATTCATTCATTCATTCATTCATTCATTCATTCATTCATTCATTCATTCATTCATTCATAGCTGAGCGGTCGTCGCCGTACTGACAATGCCTATTTACTAAGCCCTCGAAGGCTCTCGAACGGTCGTTTGTTTCTCAGCGATTGCCAGCCGACGCGCCGTGTTTTTCACGTGGGCGCTAAGAATCAGGTTTTGGCATTGAAATTAATATTAAGGACTCTACTTTACTCTCGTTTCACTTAGTTTCCTTTCTTTTTTTTTGTTCTTTCGCATCTAGACGAGCGATACGAATTTTTGTGGGACGGTTGTACTGCGTCCTCTGGTAACACAGGAACGCGTGTAGAAAGGAGTGAAGCATACATACAGCAGCGAAAAGATTAAGTCCTAGAATCGACACACTTCTGAATCGGTACTGTGTATGAAGAAAGCCAGCGCGCTCTTCGCTCGGGTTGGCGGTGCAATTTCCGGCCAGCGCTGGGAGAAAGGGCGAAGTAAAAAGGGGTAAAATCGCGACACCGATGCATGACCTGGGTGGAGGAAGCAAGGAGTTACATGGAATGCTTAAAAGCATCGTCAGAATACCGGACTGCACAATGGGGACGAAACCTGTATTCGGGACACCATCGAATCGAATGCCTTCCGGGCACTCAACATAATTGAAACGCCGCGAACAACACGTGTGCCGAACTCTGTAGCGCAGATTTTATCTAATGAAGGAATCAGGTCACTGAAAACTCCAAACTGCGCTACCGGCTATCGAACAGGCGTTAGGTGGGCGGGATTACGAACAGCGTGTTTTTTATATGAACGTTGTGTTGGTCTGGAATGCAGGGAATTTAGGCTTACCGACAGCCTTCACAAAGGATTCAGTTTGTTGGCGCCTTGGGCTGCCCTATTCACGAAGCTTTATAAGAGGTGCGAATTACTCGCAAATTTCAAAAAGCAAAGTGAGTGTGACAATTGTAGCTGACCTGGGCTGCTGTCGGTGTCTGTGTTTCTATAAACAACGATGAATTTTACCAGTAAACAACGAATAATTCCGGACTAATTAATCATACTACAACCGTCTGTGTTGAAAGTATCAAATACAAAACATCAGGGATTTAAACGGCGCCTGTTTCTCGATAAGAATACGACAGAATGACTTGTCTTTTTTTCAATGACCTCCGAAGTTACCCTTATGAAGCACGTTGTAACCAGTGAAAACATGATATTATTTTGAATCACGGGTGTGAATCTTATGGAAACGCTGGTTTTTTATAACAGTTCACTGAAAAAGCAAAAAGCTTCGTACGCTGTTGCACTCGCTAGCTCGCTCGAAGCTGCCGATATCCTGAGGCTGGAAGAGAGATTTAGGCAGCATCCACTAAACACGCCTCTCATTATGACGATAGCATGTTTTATACATCAACAAAAAAGGAAAAAAAAACCATCTTGTTCTCACACAACAACATTTGACCGTTAACTCAGGACCCGGGCAGAAGGTGCTCATAGGAGCCAAAAATAAAATTGATGCTATTTTAAATATTATTATAAACATAATTATAACAAGAAAGTTGTTTCAAACGACATAACCGTACAAGCTAAATCTATTTGCGAAGAACGGCAGCGCCAAGCTCTAAATACACATCTGGAGGGTAAACACCGAAAGGAGCAGATTTGGCGGAAGCAGACATCCTTCCATTTGATAGAAAGCGCCGTTGTTGTAACAAAAACAAGGCAAGAAAAAAAGAGCAAAAACAGCGAGAGATCCCATACAGGAAGGAAGTAGCGCAAATGGGGAAAATAAACTAGCGGAAGGGTAAAGAGGATTGCCATTGGGAGAAAGGTGTTGGGAAAGCGCTGAATGGCAGAACATGTCGAAAGCGATGGGTCTCTAGACGGAAGTAGAGCTAATAAGGAAGCAAAGAGAATTCTGCCTTCGCACAGTTTCCTCAAGGCCCCGTTACCAGAGGAACGAGGAAATCGCACTTCCTCAAGACCCAAGTCGCAAAAGTAACGAGAAATTGGCATTAAAGGAAGCAACGCCTGGACAACAACCGAGGAAAGGCCAGTGGCTTTGGACGGCGAGTAAAGGGAAGGAAAGTGCAGTGAAATGTGAGGGTGCATTTTACGCTTAAATGTAGAAGGAAATGAAGGTGCCAGTGAGGAAGGATGTGAAGGAAAAAAGAAATAGAGAGAGCTAAAGGCAAAGGCTAGTGACAAGTTACGAGTCAGAAGTGAGTTGCATGAGGCAACGAATCAGGTCGCGCAGAAAACAGGACACGACAGTACCAGGTAATCTTTGTAGGAGACAAGGTGTGTGAAGTTATTTTAGAGGTGCCAAGTGGCGCAATAGGAGACCACGGGTGAGCTCTAGAGGTAGTCATTCCGGAAAGCTTTTTTTTCCCGCTTCTATGAAGAGACAGGGACGGTGTTGCAGGAGCTTCCGCAGTTGGTGGGCCCAAGTAAAGCTTTTATTAGTGCCTTAGAGACGTGAACAAGCACTTAGAAGAAGCAAGAGGAGTTAAATGCGCATGCAAGAAAAATAAACTAAAGTAAAAAAAGTACGAAATGGGTCCTAGTACAAGCAATTATTCGATGCTTCGGTGCGAAAAAGTCTATTTTCGGTTGAAGAAAGTTCGTAAACGCTCCACAGGACAGTGTAATTGTCGACGGGTGGACATCTATAATCTTGTCCCTGGGCATCCAAGCAGCCCCTGCGCAGATAAGACGGAGGAAAGTAATTCTTGCGGCTGCAAAGTGGAGACTGCAGTTTCGGGATTGCTCTGCCCCCTTAACGTCATATTATTCGCTTCATATCAGCCTGACCAAGTGAGCGTACGTGGAGGACGTAGCGATGTCGACTTTCTCTCTGACGTTACTACGACACGCGGGCAAGATGAAAATTGCTGCCCTGCCATGTGACACAATGCAGGAATTCCTTCGATCGTTCTGGCCTGGGCTGCGACGGCGGGAGATTATACGCGACGGGTCGGAAACTTTCTTCTGAACCGGCAACGTGACAGGGGGATGCAGCGGGCTAAGTGTGCTGGACAGGAAAGCCACGGGCAGTGCCGGAGATGCCTTTTGTCATGCCCCGGGACATCGCTTGCTGTGTCCTTCCCTTCTGGGCCTTCTCTTTCTTATGGTGTTATTGTCCCTATCACGAACCCAGACCCCGCAGAGATGATTCGTTAACTTTTTTTCCCCTATCAGGGAAGCTTATACAGCTCGGATTCTTTTGGTTGGTTAGTTACCCTCCTGGCGAGCCATCAAGAGAGTGCCGTGTAATTACAGTGGGCGTGTACATTCGTCGTCTACCCTGACAGAGCGGGGTGAAGGGGTTGCTGGCAACGGCTGACACCTCTTCGGCGACTGCCAGAGAGAGCCGGTGTGGGCGCCGAGCAGCAAAGAAAGCTAACAGTGCAGTCGCACTGTCGCGTCTCTTGCAAACAAGGATGCTTAATTATCGGGTTTGCCGAACGGTCAGCTGCTCCCGTCCAAATGGGAATGATTGTTTAAGGCACTGTTTAGGGCCAAGCGTTCCGAAAGTATGGGTTTAGCTGCTCGTACTTAAGCTTGGGTGTGTGCGCTTCTGGAAAGGCATTGCTAGAAGTTCTAGTGTAGACTGCACGCGAGACTTTTTTGGGGTGGTAGAGAATGTGCAGCTGTCGTAGAAATTAATCAGGCCACATGGCATGTTACAAAGCCGGGTTGTGGGTGCGTAGGGCATTTTTAGGCTGCAAGAGAGCGGATGGTAAAGGCGATATGTCTCGCGCGCATGCAGAAATCTGGAATTTGGAAGTTCTCTTCTCTTAGTGCCCCATGATCATTTGGAACAGACTCTGTGGTCAGATCACTTGCGATTAAGGCTTTCCGTGCTTGGGCCATGAGCAAAAGAAGATGGATGAAGCTCCCCCCCCCCCCCTTCCTCTAAATGTGTGTAGCCGAAAAGCAAATGTGTGTGGTTACGTAGTAGCTAAAGGCAGCCTCGCGAATTTATGAGGACCGCACTAAATTTTCTTCAAGATCCTCATCTAGTGATGATTTAATTAAAAAATAGTAATCCTTTAAGTTGCGTTCACAAGACTGTCGGTATGGTCACGTCACATACTTTTTCCCGTCGTTCTGCCAGTTTGTTATTTGTCATCTCTTTTTCTGCCAAATATACGTGACGTGGAGTGAATGTTACCGCATAGAATAGATTACTTGTCGCGGAAGGGGGGGGGGGGAGGAGGGTTCTCAAATAATCCCGAGAGCCTTCCACTACGGCGTCTCTCATAAACAACGTACAGAAGATGTTAAACCCTATAAACACACGCAAGCGACCCCCTTAGGAAAACAAGGCATCTATGCTGTGTCAAGCGATACGGGTGCACTAGTGCAACCGCAAATTGCAGAAGCCCACAAAGGCGACTACTCAAACGAGGAGCTCTCGACACAGGGATTTAAATTTTACGGTCATTCTTTTCATTTCTTTGAAAAGGACAATGAAAATGCATCTGTACTTTCTTGGAAGTGTGCGGGTCACGCATGCATTTTTGTTCTTTTCTGACATCATATCCGTGGCCTACATGGCGAAAGCATTGATCTATGGGTAGCGTGTCATGAAGACAGAAGAGCCATGAAGGGTTGTAACAGAGGCACTAGCCAGAATGGAAGTGGGACATCATGCAAACAAATGGCTTGGCGACGGAAACAGTGGACATAAAAAGCGAGGCTTCCTGAAGCCTTGTCTCACAAGAGAGAGAGAGAGGAATAAATGGCCTACGGTTAGCTTGGGTATAGGAGCAACGTCCGATGAGAGTGGTCGTAGCAGCGTCCTTGTTTTAGTATCACTATCTGGCACCATTTATTTTTCGTTGAACAAAGAAAAGACGGAACGGTATGGGTGAGTCTGACCTAAATCTAAAAGCACGAGCACATGCGGGAAACAGAAAGTTAGCAGAGTTTGTATTTTATTTTGCACACCTGCCATAAAGGCATAAACTGTGTTTACTGTGTACTGTAGGAAATCATGTAAGGGGTTTTTATGCTGGAACCGGAGAACGCTCCTACTCTTAATTTTTTTTTGGTCAACCACCTGGAGAAATCCTCCTCCCTTGTCGGCGTTAGTCCTAATTCCTGTAAAATTTGCTTCCCTTAAGCCGTTGTCACTGCACAAGTCCACAGCAGGTGGCGAACGTCCACCTCCGCAGCCGGCGTGGAACTCCTGGGGCCAGTGGTGGGTCCTGTGTCTTCTTCAGAGCCACATCGAGACGTGACCGCCGTGGTAGGGGCCTCCGCAGCCCAGATCCTTCTAAGGGATACCACCTACAATCTCGATAAGCTATGAGAAAAGGTGAAAGTGCACGGAGGAATGAGGGCACGTGTACTTTCCCTTAAAGAGGATGCTGTCTGCAGGAAATGTTTGACAAGCTGTCACAAAATTTCGAACATCGGGACTGTCAATGAAGAACATATTTCCTCGACAGAGTATTCAAATCGCTTTTTGAGTAACGTACAACCTCTTTGTCGACATACCGAGCTAATTATCGTGAACGAGATTTTTTTTTGTCCAAGAAATTTGATTTTTTGCTTAAGGTTGATTAAAGGAGCCGAAATCATCTGAATTACTATTTCCTATGTCGTCTTATACTTAGCTGCGAGCAAGCAGTGTAAATTATTTCGGTGCTTTTCTTCAAAACAAAGCTTTGTGATTCAAAACAGCCCCAAAGAGGCTCTGCATTGTAAATCCCTTCATCCGACATGAAGCGCGTACTCTTCACATGCTTCTTCCTCCTGTAAGAATGGAGTCATATTTTATTTCAGAAGTTACAGCCCAGGAAGGCAAGAGGAACTTATTGACATTCCTCATATATTTGAACTTCTGCCATGTTGTTATTCTCTGCATTAATTTCAGCGCTTTTGACCGTCATTAGCATATTTTACCTGTCTACCTGTACAATACAGAACGGAGATTTTTTAGACTCTTTAGAGCAGAGGCTTCGTTTATTGGAAGCAGAGAGACTGATAAAGTGCTGGAGGAACTATTACAAATATATTCTGGCCTTCCTGCTTGTCGGAGCTCCATAGAAAAAATATCTGTAAAATAAACGTTATTCCTTTGAGATATAGAAGTTTAAGTAGACATTTTTATTTTTTATCTAAATTTCAAGTTCCGAAGTTGTTTCGTCTTGTTTGATATGAAAGTTAGTGGAGCTCGACCCCTGCGAGAAAAGATTCATGCGTGACAATTATTTTTGTGCCGATGAAGCATGAAATGAGGTACATTTAGCACAAGTATGAGATAGATAAATTTTGATTAGTACAGAAGCTTAGTCCCAAAGTATTAAGTATGGAAGGTAGCCCGAGGTGTTGCGCGGTAGTTTTCAATGTGTACTAGTATGGCAGGTGATTAACACATTAAAACCAATTGACTGAAATTAGAGAATGGCACAGGTGAGCAGTATTAACTGAGTATTTGATTATTAAAAAGAAAATGCAGAAAACAGAACACGAGTATACAAAAGCACGCAAACTTAGAGCACTACACATTATGAACACGGCTGAAGGAAATGGAAATTTTAAATAATTAGCAAATACATGTTTTTTTTACTCCTTCATAGAATGAGGGATTTGAACAGGATAGTTTGCCGAATCTGTGTAGCGAGTTCTAATAAATGATGGCCGAGAACAATGTGGACAGTTTGCCACCAACAGTTTTGACTTTGGGAAGTTGGATATTATGTTGGTACACAGTATGGTTTTATTAACATCAGGCATGTGTGATGCCGTAAGGATAACAATAGTGCTGTTTTTTAAGACGGGTGCGAAAAATCCAGTTTCAGTTTTAATGAACACATGATAGGCAAAATATTATGTCAGTGCTAAAAAGGAGCACTGAGTGCAGTGTACGAGCAACAGGTGATCATCGAGTATCTTGGTCTTGAAGTTAACAGCGGGACAAATGATGGCTTTGATATATGTGTTACTTCAGATGCTTAATAGTAATTAAGATAAGTATGAACGAACATAAGAAAATGACCTGAAAATTTTTTGCTGATTACAACAACTCGTTTTAATTAGTAACCATTTGAAAATGCGTTTTTTGCTGGTACAATCATCGTATAGAATAAATTTCAGATGTCAATCAAGTGTCACGCCTATGAATGCCACTAGATGCATTAACTGCAAGCATGCGGGTCTACAGGATATCAGAAATACTACCCATCTATTTTTTCTTTTTCATCGCAGAAGAAACTAGTCCCAAATGTGCGACTGAAGATGCCTGTATGTACAGGATAATATTGACGCCAAATTCTTAAGCAGATCAGAAGCTCGCGCTATGAGGTACCAGACGACCAAGGCTCTGTCGTACGCATTAAAGTATGCGAGGTAACAACCGTGTTGTGCGCTGTTTTAAACCGGTGCATAAAAAATTTGTACACTGGCGCGGTCTTCGATGCTTTCTTTGGTTCCTTGGCTTTCTCTCTTTGCCGTAGTTTTTTTCTTTACTCTTGTACATGTTATAATAGAATACAACTGCAGAAATCAGTGAGTTTTAACGCTGGGCAACGGTCTGCTGTGTCCTATATTACTTCACTAGCTAATCATGAAAGTAAATGCAATCAACTTTTTAACATTTCACTTTATGTAATGACCCGCCCTTATGCAATGTCCCCCCCCCCCCCCCCCTTTATGTAATGTCCCAGAGGGGATGTTTAAGGGTATAATAAATTATGATGATAGAAGCCAGGTATCAGAATTGTAGAGCTTATAATTTTTCTCTTCTTATTAGCTTCTCGTTTAGGTAACAAGAAATGTTTTAACAACGAACTACTTTTTTTTTTCTGGTGCAGGAATGCTGTGCGGCGGCCTTGAATATTGGTGGAGCTTCACTGCAGACTGAAGTGTGTCCGTCTGCAGTAAACCTATAGGAGTTCTAGGATTGTAGTAAGCCTAGGCGCAAGGGCAACGCAAAGAGAAGAAAGCAATACCAATAAGTCCTTGCTGTCTGTCACAAACCCTTGGTTAGTGTTATGTATTTTAAAGAACCTTTGTCACGCATATTTATGCTATTTACTCGAATAAGGGCAACACTCGACGGTGAATGAATTCCTCGCTTCGTCGCCGAGAAACGTTTGCCCCGGGACCGTATTTGTGAGCAGCGCGTGACAAGCACACACAAACACGGCGAGAAACGGTCGTCACTCTATTTGGTTTCGTTCGGAGGCACGATTGCGAGGATGAGAGGTGACAGTGGAGCGGAGGAGGTGCAGCACATGTGCCGCAAACAAACCTTTCCTCGTAAGAAAACGAAGAGGGAGGTATTGCTATTGCTACGATAGAACCGGGTCGCGACATACGTGCGTCCCGCTTTGTTGGCTGCCCGCATACGTCGCACGTATATCCTGCGTGCGTGAGGAACCTGCGCTTCTGCGTGTGTGTGTGTGTATGGAGCGCACTGGAAACAGATACGTTGCGCGCATCAACCCGTCTCGCGTATCTGCTTATAGACACCCGTGACTTTTGGCTTGTCCTCGTAAACGAACGCGGCTGCTGACGTACTTTAGCGTTGTTGCTGTTTTTGCGCTATGCGCTGCTTCACTCGGTAGAAATTTGTTACGAGCTTTCGCTAGTACCGCTCGTCTCTTCAGCCTGCTCGTTTAACAAGGTTGTAAATAAATTCGTATCTGCAGGGGTAAACAAACGTAATGCCTAAACATTATCTCATCTAACGGTTATTAGCTGTCATGCCTACTCCCTCTATTTCTCGCAACCTTCTCACATGCTGTTGGGAGCCGGGAGAACCAGGTACCTTATCCTCGGCAAGGAATCAGTTGAAAATAATATTTGTTTCCGCACAGAAACGGCTGTTTTAGCGAAAAGCGGTTCACTGGTCTAAAGCGAGCATAAGTTTCTAGCTTGACGGGAGATCTACCTGGACATAGATAAGAAATATCAGGTGTTTTTGTAGTTATTATAGCCTAAAAAATTATGCTCCTTTGTGCCCGGCCGCAGAACTTCTAAAGCGCTAGGTGTAATTCGGAGGGAAGTTAGGTGCCGTTCAAAGCAAAACGCTACCCCGGAGCATTCTCTTTTGCATCGTCGCAGTGTCACTGAACAAGAGACCACTGATTGAGGGCTTCCTTTTGACTGTTAAAATACATTTAAAGAGAAGTAAGCGTTTTTTTCTCTTCACAGAGCGGAGTGTTGGGAACGTCTCAAACATTACCGAGGACTGCGCCAGTTTAAGGTCACCCTTTGTAGTCAGGGCCAAGTAAGAGAACTCTGTTTTTATGGAAATATTGTAATATTTGTGAATGAGTCATGCAAAGGACGTGATCTCATGCCAGAGGTTTGCGTCAAGAAAAGTTAGGAGGAAAGGAAAGGTAAAATAGAAGGCGTGTCCACCATTGCTACACATATCAATATCCTTGGACAAAAGTTATGATTATTGAAATAATGGAAGGTAATATATTATGAAGATCTTGAAGGTAATGGTCTATTTTGAAGGTAATGGTCCATGGCTTGCCATAGACAAGCAACGAGGAAGGTTTCTGGTGACAGCAAAAACGTTAATAGCAAAAAAAAATGCAAGCCTTCGACGTGAGATCTGTGGATATCGATTATTTTAGTGAAATCTTAAAATATATTGAAACAATTGCGTTAGTAAACTTTTTCTCCTTGAAAAATGCTTTTGTCCAGAATTGTTGGCTATGCAGCGCCAGCAAGCACACTAGGTGCGCTTTGCTGCAAACGTACAGTAGGAGTCAGAAGTGTTCGGGCCACATGAATTACTATCGAGCCCTATCGTGGTGCCCCCTTGCGGCATCCGTAAAGGTCAGAAATCATAGAATGGGAGGATGACGGCTTTTCTTCCCCTGTAGAGATATAGAAGTGCGGGACTACAGTAAGCTCCTTACTATACACGGCTGAAAAGCAAACTGCCCGGCCTGAAGACATTTTTGTCAAACGGGGTAAACTCTCAGTTCACATTACGCTAAACCGAGCTAAACACTATTCTTTCGCTACCATTCGCCTTTTTCTAATCCGTGACAATTTTCAGCGGCCCCTTTTATTTATACGCGGTAGTAAATGGCAGACCGCCCGCAAGGATTTTTCGAAGCTCCCGCAAGCTTGTTCGATGCCTTTGTATGCTGCGTATGCGAGCGGAAACGCAGCTCGCTGCACAGAGCACGTGCGCGGACCACCGCTGCCCTTACCGAGAAACTGGTGGAGTGTCGTCCAGGCCAGTGCTTCGCGCGTGCCGTAGGGCATGAGCTGGCGTTGTTATGCAGACACAGACCCGTGTTTCGCAGGAAACAACTGTATAGACGCATGGTTGACCTCATTCTTGAGGTCACCACTCTTTGGTGCTTCCCGCAGATCTTCGTAGACCGCAGATAAGCTTAGGAGCCAGACTTTTCAGTCTGTAGTGAGAAGGCTCTCGAGCGAAACCAACAGCAGCTCTGTGCATGTACGCGCAAAGTTGTTTGAAGGCAGTGCTTTGTAAAATCAACTGCACAAGGACGGCTTGATATTTTCCAGGTGATTTCTTTTAATCTTAGCGCCTTTATAAAAAAATAAGTACCATGGTCACGTGGATGCTGTTTTTACTATATGTGTGCGGGGCTCGGCGGAAACAAGATGTGATAGCGGTCACGGTTATATGAATAATTAACTTAACTTCGTTAATTAGCTGTCTAAGTATTAGTTTTATGCTCCGTTTTGCAATCGCAGTTTTGAACATTGTGTTGATCACAGGCTATTCCAATCTACAGAACTTGTAACGGTCAATACGCATTGAAATATTCATGAATCGATTCCCTGCTTTTATCTGCGCCCAATTTCAGGATGAGTTGGCTGAATTGGCTTGATTAAGTCAAAGTTGACTTAAGTTGAAAGAAAGGCTTCGAGATACGTGGTTTGGAGCCCACTGTTTGCACAGAATAGTCCCTCGCTGCCACTTCAGCAAGCACATGGTACTTTGTGTAAGTCATACCTACAGCCTTTATCATTCAGCCTAGTTTACCATTGCACTAGCGCTGGCGCATACTCGGTTTCACAGCACGAAACTGGCATTTGCACAAAAAGAAAGGTTCAACTAAGCAGCTCGCTGACTAGCAGGCAGCGTTGTAGTGCATATGTACCTGATGCTGCGGGATGAGGCTTGACAGCTTCTTTTGCGGTACTTTGATAGCCTTTTATTATGAGTCACCGGGTAAGTTTGGGTGCGTTTTCTTGTGACCTAGACGTTATAGCTGCGTCACTGTCTTCACGCGAAAGGTTGCGATGGACTAGTCCATTAGATGCGGAGGAAGCAATCACCAATCAACTCTGACGCCATAGCTGAGAGCGCAAGAGCTTCACAGGAAATAATAAAACGGGGCGCTTTCTGCTCGAACGTGGGCAAGAATATTCAAAAGCGTACCTTATAATTAATGACGAGGATCTTCTTCGAGCCGAAAGCCTTATATAAGAAGCCTTGAAAAGCAGCGTTACAAAAATTTGGAGGCCATTTGCACACTTTCCATCCCCAGGCTCTTTGTTTCGCCGACAGCCATGAAGTCGTTGAAACAGTGTGAATTTTTCAAACGATATACCTTATGCTTCAAAAAGGCTGCCGGAGGTCCGGCGTTTGAACTGCCTGTGCAGAAAAATTATGGAATAAAAAATATTCTCCTGAGCGTCAATGGATGCATTGAGAGTCAACCATAGCCTGAGCTGGGAAAGTTTATAATTTGAGGTTTTCTTGAAGCGGTACCTGTCTGAGTTCATTGGAACTTTCCAATGTGCAAGCGACGAGGAAATTGAAAATATTCCCCGCGCTTTCCAAATCTAATGGGGCAGTGTAGTGACATTATCAACTGTAGCACCTGACGCACTGCGTAACGTTAAGAACTGTAAACATCGGAGCAGTTTTAGCTTCAATGCAATTTGTTTGCTAAGCAGATGTTGGCAGATATCTGCTTAGTTAAAAAAACCCGATCCAGCGTGGGCATTGTTGTGGGGATTTTGTATTTCACGGGACGATTTCGTGGCAAGAAGGTCAACAGTCTGAACATATGATTTACTGTGTCATTGCCCCTATATAGCACACTGACCTACCACGCTGCTTCGACTGGCGAAAGAGCATTCACATGTCGTGCCTGCGGGAACTTTTCTCTCATAGTTTAATAAGAAAAACGTAACAAATAAGCATCATGTGCAAGGCTGCCGCACTTCGAGCCATTTCCCTTCTCAGCGCACTTATTGGGCTTCGACAGCCCCTGGAGGAGCCCTTACGTGTACCAACTTTGCGGTTGCGCTGACAGCCGACGCTATTGCACTGGCCCCATCCCCCATGGATTCTAACTCACGGCTGATGAAAAGGACGTGACGGTGACCGTTTATCGCTGCCCATTCATCATGAATGTCCTCCAGGGACGCATGAAAGGAGGCGTATACCAAGAACCGATGCGGTTCAACCACCGGGCGATCCAGAGGCCGTAAAAGGAGAGAAAAAAAATAAAAGCTAAAGGGAGCTGTTATTGTTTACGTCACGACGTTGGCGGTTGAAGGGAGCAATACCCGACGCCATCAATGGTGGTGCAAGCTTCGCCCACAGTGGAATGAATGAAGGAAAAATGAAGCAAAAAAAAAAGAAGAGATGAAGGATGATGTGGACGTGGCTCGAGACTGTCACTGTTGGCTAACCTCGTCACTGTGGTATTCTTCAAGGAGGCTGTAGTGTGGCATTCACCGAATCACGCTTTTCTTTGTCTCTCAGTTTCCAGATTAACGCGTTACAGGCGGCACCTGCTTGCGTGATCGAGATATTGTCTACAGGAACCATGAAAGGCACCTGCTCGGAATTTACGCACTGAGATTGCAGTTGGGTACATTTAACTGGTTAGGAATACGGAGCCATATAGCTGAATTCGAGTACGTATTTGGTCGAAATCAATTACTTTACCTTCTTTTGAAGAAACAGAACTGAAAGGACGATAGGCGCATTCTGTAAGGACCGAAAACTGTGATCTCAATAGCGGTGCTTCTCAGTTAAGACAAAAAAACAAGGCATTATAACACGAGCGCAGCTGTCGTATGTTTGCCAGCGAGGAGACATCAGGGGAAGATGACAATGATTACGCAGCTCAGCTGAGCTGCGTTTGTGAGTGTCCCAAGCGTAACATTAACAATTTTAGAGAACCATATAATTGCGCCGGAAAAAGCCGAAGGCACCCAGCACATCTCCTTTCAGTAACAGCAAATGCGCATCTAAAGAGTAATTAAAGCGCTTAAACATAAATACAAAGAAATATTGCGTATGACTCACCACTTATTATGCGCGTTATGAGCTCTAAACTGAATGCATAACTTTTGACGTTTAACCCTCTTCGGTAGCTTGAAAATACTGTCTTTTAAAAACGATAACGAAGAAAAAAAAGATATATTCGACAGACAGCACTGCAGAAAAAAAAGAGCGCTTTGTATATATCAGCATTTTTCTTTCTTGCTTCCGGTCGGAGTGTACGTTTAATCTCGCGGACACCACGCCACATGGTTTGTTAAGCGGCAGTTTTTTTCTGGATATTATGAGGGAATAGGACAAATAAGTAAAGAAGAGAGGCATGCATTTCAAAGTATTGCGAAGAGTATTTCCCTACCGAATGGCAGGCATTTTAGCCAATTACAGACTACGTTTTATTGACTGAATTTTATGTAATAGCACTAGGCGCTAGTCTCTATCGAAATATTGTAGTCCGGTTTTAGATGAAAAAACAAACTGCTGGGATCCTTTTGAGAGAGATTCCGGACGTTACTTAGTAATAGAAAACATGTTTCGGGTCCACTGATTGGATATAATTGGGCTGGTGTTCGGACACCTAATAGGGCAATCAAAACTCCTAATCCACGCCGCACAGTCACTGTTCCACCCAAAATGAACAGTTCTCATGGCTTGTTCTCCTCTGATAGCGAAATCGCGGAGTCCAGTTTGAATTATATTTAATTTTTTTGCTTTCGAAAATATGGCTTACAGATCTTCACGCTTGGATGCGGCCCGCAGATTTCCCCTCGTACGCATTATGCTTTGCACTCTTACGACATGATACGCCGGTAAAGCTAGTTGGCGCTACGCCAGGAAGAAATTGAAAATGCTTGAAAGGCACCCGCAAGACCTTCAACTGCCTTTCAAAAGTGCTCCACAATGAAGGTATTCATGTAAGCCGACACGAAGTTTTCGTTTGCAGGTACCGGTCGCTCACTATTGCGGGGAGTGCTTCCGACTTTCTTCACCGTGGCAGGAAGGACGTTGTCATGCGAACCGGCAGCACATTCTTTCGGACATTCTGTGTACGCTGTCACGCAATCCCACGATTGCACGCTCCGAGTACAGACCCGCAAAGCAACATCCGGAAAAACTTGGCAGCACACGCGGGATGTCACCGTGAAGGTTGCCGCATAGAAAGGCAACAGCGATGTTCGTTAGCAGCTGATCGCCGACAGAGAGGCAAATGCACAAGAAAATTACGTCGGAACCCAACATAGGACTCAGTTCATGCTCTAGTAGTACCGTGCGCATTGCAAGACAGGAACTAGTATAAAACTCACTCACACCTTGTTATGGACGGTAGCCAGCAGAATGGATCTTAGAATTCACGTAGAGAAGACTGAATTACTTACCCACCCCAGTAACAATATTGGATTCTCATTCTCCTAGCAGGCAATAAGGCTGGAGACAATTTACAGCCTTTACCAAAAGTGTGGAGACCAAGAGGTTTTGCTTGTTTCATGTTTCGTACCTCATGTTTCGTGCCTCGCAACGCATTACCCGCGTTCCTGATTTGCTGAAGGTGAAATGAACTGCGGTCGTCCTCGTCCCTCTGAAAGTTAAGACTTGTACGGATTCTATAATAGCGCCACTACACGACTTAGAAGCCATCCCGTGGTCCTTTTAGGTTTGACAAAGACTGTACGTTAAGCTTTTACTCCCAGAGAATCAGCGTAACAAAACGGCGAATTTCCGATTCAAAATTTGTGTGGTGGCGCCTTATGCGACTGGCTCGCAACCATGTCCAGAAGGAACGAAAAATGTTGCAACAAAATTGTACTGAACTAAATATGGTATTTTTTTTGTCGTTGACACTTTTTTCTACACTCAGTCCCCTTTAAGGATAAGGCGAGGGTACTGGTCATTGTAAAAGCGTTTCTTGTGTGACCGAGTTTCAACAATTTTTTCATTTCACCCATGCTGCATTGAAACCTGAATTTTCAGCACTGTCGTATTGGCTGCTGCCTGTTAAGTGTCCATTTATTTAACCCTTGCCGTTGCATAAAGCAAGCAGCCTAAAAACGAGGTCGCATTTTTTGCTGCCCAGTGGCTCCTTATTACAGGACTTGATAGCAGTGTATGGAGGATGGAGACTTCACATACGCAAGCTTCAACTGCTAATGTTTGCTTCGCTTGACTACAGCGCTTTACTGGAGTCAAGAAGTACATGAGCATGAACTATGAAACCTTAATTCAGCCACGTTATAGCTGCAACGCAAGCATAACAGAGCGACAGAACTTAGAGCATAAAACAGAATATCCCGGTGGAGTTGCCCGGATTAAAACTGAAGCAACATCGTAAATCAAAGCTGACACTTGTAATCTTTGTCTGCAGCCGGTGCCTGCAGACGCAGGCACCACTAGAGAGAATGTGTACTTTCACCTATGCTCCCTCACGCACGCAAGCAAAAGCTCGAATGCATGTCGGCGCCATTAAAAGTTAGGAACTTGAGAAGCGACGCATCATATGCAAGCATAAGTCTAAGACTAGTGCCGTAACCAGAAAATTTTGATGGCGTGTTGCAGCAGCAGCCAGAAAAGACAACTTCGAAATTACAAGAGGTAGGCTCAGGCTGGTACCCAACAAATCGTGCTTGTAAGCCCTGTTCTGAAGTTATCCCTATGTCGTTGAAGTTAGAGCCAATTATTTTTGAACTTTAATGAAGCAACAAGAGACAATATTTAAACAAGACCTCCTCTGCCTCTGACGCGCTTATGTGTCCAAATGCTACTGCATGCTGTAATTCGCATGGGAAAAAACGCCGCTAAAGGAGGTCATCTGCAGTGAAGCGGCACTTCCTGCAGTTATTCGTCCCAGCTTAAATTGCAGCGATAGATTGGCATCTTTGTGGAAACGGCGCCAAGGTCATAATACATCATAAGCAAAGAGTCTGCAGTTCACGGCTCGACCAAATAAAAAGCAGGACGAAAAATAGCTGCCTTAGTGAGCATCGGCTGAGGGAACAATACAGCTCTCTTACCACTAGTTTTTCTTCTCGTTAAATGACGAAAAATATTGAAAAAAATCAAAACTTCCTTTAAGTACAATGTTTCAGTACCCCCTGCGTTAGATAAAAAGTTCAGCCAGCGCTCCTCAACGCGAGAAAGCGTGTTCATTTGTTGTACGAGAGGCTCCCAGCACCGTCAGCGCCTTCGTACGTGCACCATTGGGCTGGTTCTCCACTGCCAGTGCTCTTGCTTCTGATAGCGGCCATTGTAAGCTACATTAGGCAAAGTGCACGATAGTGTACTGTGTGTGACGTTCACAGGACATCGTCAAGGACTCAGTAAGGAGCTCAGGATTAGTGAAGGCATTCTAATCTTGCCGGTGTATATGACTGTGCCAGGCGCAGGTGCATTAGCATGGGAGGCCTGTTTTATATTTCTTCGACTCTAAAGGACTGCCTCCCGTTAGCAGCCGGGAAACGATGTGAGCCGTACTTTTCCGAGTCAGCCTGCGCGCATTGTCTTCCGCTGTTTGTTAGCAGAAGACTGACAGACACACCTTACGTATTGAAGCAGCCGAATGTGATTGAAACCAGGAAAGCATAGAGGAATGTGCATGTGTCTTTTTAAATACGAAGGTGTTAATATTACACGCTCATATTAAGACAAATATTGTGATTTTAAGACGTCGCCATGTTGGTTACTAGGACACCACCGTATTTAAAAAGAAATTTGCTAACATGACACAACCTCAGTGGGCGAATATGGCACCTCCATATAAAAAAAAAATCATCCCCCTAAGCATTCCTACTTTTCAATGACTGTTAGCTCTTTTCATGTGCATACGACAGCGAAATCTTAATTCCTATAAAGTTGAAAGCTGAACAGACGGATAAAACAGGCATGATACTTTTAAGGAATGTTTCTAGTTATTTTCCTTTGTTTTTTTTTTGCCGTTTCATGCATATGTTCGAATGCATTCTTTTTTTGGTCTGCTTTCGTGTTATGCACTTATTCTCATGCACAGTCCTTGCTACTTATTTTTAACCTTTGCTTAATATCTTTATTTTACCCACTTTTCCTCTAAAGATGCAGTGCATTGGAGCATGAGAACTAACTAACTAACTAACTAACTAACTAACTAACTAACTAACTAACTAACTAACTAACTAACTAACTAACTAACTAACTAACTAACTAACTAACTAACTAACTAACTAACTAACTAACTAACTAACTAACTAACTAACTAACTAACTAACTAACTAACTAACTAACTAACTAACTAACTAACTAACTAACTAAACAACTAACTAACTAACTAAACAACTAACTAACTAACTAACTAACTAAACAACTAACTAAACAACTAACTAACTAACTAAACAACTAAACAACTAACTAACTAAACAACTAAACAACTAACTAAACAACTAACTAACTAAACAACTAACTAACTAAACAACTTACTAACTAAACAACTAAACAACTAACTAACTAAACAACTAACTAACTAACTAACTAAATAAAAATAATAGTTAAAATTTATATTCAACAATTGGCTAAAACCTCTCGTACTAGCAACAAATATTGTTCGCCTCATTGTGACATTAGAAACAATAAAATTTTGCCATAGATAGAAAAATAGCTCAAGAAAAGCTCAAAAAATCTCTGCTAATATAAAATTATCTCACTTTGTCAAAAAAAAAACCCGACGCTAACAGAGTAACAGAATAAAGAAAAACGTTAAAAACGCCACTTGGCGAAGATGACAACCCTCCTGTTAACGTTTATGTGCTCTGATTTTGTTCAGATAATAATGCCGCTCGAGAAGAGGCTGAATTCTATCCACCGGAATATCGGCTTTCGCATGCCAGTGCGCCGCGTCGAGCGCAAGCTTCCGGGGGAGAAAGCCAATCGCTGATTACGAAAGCCGTTCGCATCTTGTGCGTGCGCATGCAAAACCCGACGTGCCTCGCCATCGGTGAAAGTCGAGTTGAACCGCAGCGCGCTCCACAAAAACCAGCTGCGCGCCGCGGTATACAAATGCCCGCAGCGCACGCAGTGGAGAGAGTTAGTGCACGCATGGCGCATCCAAATTTATTCCTCTTAGCTGCCCGTAAACAAGTCGCCTTCGCGGCTCCGTTCGCCGCCGTCGTCCAGCGCTCGTACTTACGCTTATCGGAGGAAAGAAGACTAAGAAAGCTCCGTCTCAATGGCTCGAATGCTCCCACTTGAGACTCCTCGGAGGACAGAATAAAACTAAAAACAGTTTGATCAGACAAGATCCGATTACAGCCCGCGCACTAATCCTTCAATTCGGGTTTCGCGAGTCTGATTCGGTTCATAACAATACATAGGCCGCTTAAAAGCTTATATTTCGTCGTCCGTAGTCTGTATGCACCCGGGGGTAATTTTTTTTTCGTACTTCGAAAGCGTTTCGTACGTAAAAATAAGAAATGAAATAAAATATTAAGCCGTTAAGAATATGAGTGAGAGATAACGGAACAAATGCAGAAAATATTTCACTTTTGCAGCATTCATAATAAATGTATTCAAGCAGGCTGCTACTGAATATAAGGAAGTGCTCGCCCAATGTATGCTCGCACTTACGATTGATACGTAATATTGATTACCCATCTGGCATGCGGAGAAGCCCATTTGTTGAACAAGGAACACACTTTGAGCACTTAATGTTTTTTTAAAATATTAATAGTAATAATAAGGCTCCGAACACGACAAAGTTAAGCAGTTGCCGTCTCAGCTTCGGACTGCACCAATCAGTACTAAACACTGCCAGAAGTGATAAATAAAACAGGAAGAGTCTTGAGCCAAGTCTGGGGCATCGCAGAGGGAAGTCAATTTCACAAACTTCACAGCATATTCAGAAGACATAACTTCAGAATAAAAAGAGAATATGCTGACATTTGGCAGCACTTAGGATGACATTTGCTACGTACCGTTTTAGAGCTGGCGGGAGTAGCTAGATGCTGCCATTTTGTTTTATTTTGTAGTATATTCACTATTACAATGCTCCCACATCTTTGCACCCGTAATCTTATCCTGTGTCGTACATCGAAGTATGCACACATTGCAGACTCCACCCTGCGGCAGAAAGGGCTATATGTGCTTGGAAAGTTCGTGCTTCGGGAACTAATTGCACTGCCGCGACAATTATATCCTAAAAATGCCTCGATTATCATCTTAGACGAATACCACAACGGAAGTCTTCCGTAATTAGAGCAATAGCATCCATAATATCGGAGCAAACCGTTTGTGTGCTTTGAAATGGCGACCTCTTCAATGCAACAATGCGGTATTTGAGTGCATAAAATTAAATGCGCATGAGTGTTCTTTAAGGCGAAAGCCTTTATAGGCTCGTGACTTGCCAGCGGGGATGTTCGCAGAAAAGTGTCACACTATAGCTGCCAATCAAACGTGGTTGAGGTATCCGCCGAGATTTCGAGATCTGAGTGCCACTGCGTCCTTTCCTCAAAAACATTTCCTTTCCTCAAAACACATGCTTTCGTATTCCTTCCCGTAAGCAGACAAGTGTCCTCACAGGTAAATAGCAATTAGTAATTAGGCAATTAATTAATTGGTAATACTAGTGATTGGTGCAGTATGCACTGCGCATGCGCAAGGCGCTAGCAGACAACGCACCTGCGCTTCAGTCTACTGCCCATGCGTGGGACGTCACTGAGTGGCGCCACCATCGTTCGAGAGGAGCGCTCCCGAGGCAATCTTGCCAGACGCCTCCTGAACGCCGATCTGGAAGGATGTACCCGCCGCGGTGGCTCAGTGGTTAAGGCGCTCGGCTACTGATCCGGAGTACCCGGATTCGAACCCGACCCCGGCGGCCGCGTTTCGATGGAGGCGAAACGCTAAGGCGCCAGTGTGCTGTGTGATGTCAGTGCACGTTAAAGATCCCCAGGTGGTAGAAATTATTCCGGAGCCCTCCACTACGGCACCTCTTTCTTCCTTTATCCATTCCCTTACGGCCCGGTTCAGGTGTCCAACGATATATGACAGATACTGCGCATTTTCTTTCCCCAAAACCAGTTATCAAGGATGCCGCCTAAACGCTTTCCTGTGTCTCCACCAACCAAGCATGCGCGCGCTAATGAACGTCAGCGAAAGGGTCGTGAAGTGAACAACAGTGTAGTCTTTAATCAGCATCTTCACCACACATCAGCGAGACAAGCCGCAACCCCGTGCTAAAGGCTTTCGCCTCACCGCACTTTAGGCCATCAAAGTGCCCCCTTGTATTCTTTTTTGCTCGGCTATTGTGAGCTACGGGTGCGAGGCATCTGTGTCATTAGGGACTCGTTCTTCACGTCCTGGAAAATTTGCTACATTTTCCTTGTTACCCTGACCAACTCAGTGTATATATAGTATTAGTTCTGTCGTCATTTTAGTTCGCTACTAGCTGATGCTTTCAACCATTGTTGTCCATGCCTTACTGAGGAGGATTGCATTCTACACTCGCAGACATATTTATGGTTTTTACAGCGAAATATAAAGCCAGGAAGTCTGGTAAGCGCTTCGTCCAGCTACAAAATAAAAACCCCAAAGTGCCTCCTGAGAAGGGACAACCTTTGTGAAAAGTATACAGCCCAGAGGGCTGGCTTCCGATCCCTACAGTGCGGCTCCTCCTGCATACTCGGAAACCTTAATCTCACGAAGGCGGGAGAAACTTAAGTCCTCAACCCTCCCATGTTTAGGACTGCCAAATGTGCTTAAGAGCCCCACTACACGGCTCGGAAGCAGACCCCTTAGGCTGTATATTTTAAAGTGACTACATTCTGAAAGATTGACGTTGATAAACAATTCAGCTTTTCTTTCTTGATCGCATCAACAACAACAAGTATTAGTTTACGAGATAATCGAAAATAGCTGTCAACAACTGTTTCCAGAACTGAAATTATTTTTCTCTCTTAAACTTCGTTTTTATTGTTCTGAGAAGTGCTCGAGCACCATGGACTTGTGTTTCGAAGCTGTCGTTATGGGCCATAGACCATTAGCTTACTTCAGGCGAAACAAGAATGAAGATAAAGTAATACTGAAATGAAAGCTCTGGTTATTGTCTTACTCCAACTATTCGCAACTGCGCAGCCATAAGGTAGGAAGTAACGGTGAAAAAGGGAAAAGAGAAAGATGTGCATATGTCAAGACGGTCTGTAGGTGATGCCTGCTTATGTCCAGACCGTGTATGCTCGGTACCGTGGTGTTCCAGCACAGTATACGCTTGTACGCAGCAGTCACCCCTATGGAGCAGGGCTGTACGTCTGTAGGAGACGGCTAAAAAAAGAGCAGCAGTTGACAGCTATGAACCACGGCCCTCAGTGCGCTGTATTACTCCGCTGGCCAATCAAAACAGTAAACGAAACTAGCTTTTTAATGTTTGACAATATCACGCAAGGCAGGGGCATCAAAATTCTTGACCTGATAATTTCATTTTGTTATTGTTCTCTCGATTATGCCGCAAGAAGATTTAAAAACAGACGATATTTCTCTTAGTGGCAGAGGAATTTTTTTTTGTCGCTGTCATGATGGTAAGTGGAGGTTCGGTGCACAGTAGAGCTGAATCCGAGCATAGCAAACATTTTGTACCATGTGCTTGAATTGAGGAAGTGCAGCAGTTGACATAATCTGTGTAGACCTAGCGCCCCTTTTTCATTACGATTTTCTTTTACTTCCCCCAGAACAGAAAAGAAGAAATAAAGGGGATAAACACGGGAGAATATATAAATGCCGCTGACATGTCAAGTTTCCAGCAAGAGAACGTGGAACGCAAAGGCGAAGCAGCAAAGCCGACGTACTAAAGGTTTAATGCTTTTGTAGCTTTAATGAAAAACCGCACCCATCTACAGAACGCCTAGAATAGAATAGAAAAAGCTAGTCAAACTGCAATATAATTTAGACCGCTTTTTCTCGACAAGTAGTTCTCGACGGGCAAGTTTCACTGCCGACGCATTAAGAAGTTGACGTAATATACTTTCCCCGAAAGTATGTGCATAAGATTAGGGGAAGGACGTGTTCTACCTCGCGGTTAAGTATTACAGTGTACTTCCTGCACTTACGTTGCACAAGACAAGAGGAGTAAGTTGCTTTTCAAGCGAGCGCCTCGCCTCATTTTAGGTTCCCATCTCTTCCCGCGCCAATATTTTGTCAGATTAGGCTGTCGGTGCGGTGCTCTTTAGGATCGCTCGGAAAGCCCAAGACAAAAATAACTATACTGTGTTAGAAGTGCGCTTCATTGGCACTTTATTTACATTAAACATCCACCATGTCTTTATAGGTTTTATTTTTACCAGTCGGGAAACGCTTCCGGCACTGTGAAAACAAGACAGCCCGACGCCAGTGGCCAAACTTTTGCTGGTTACTTTCCTAACCTTCACTCGACGTTCTAAAACTGTGTGAAAATATTTTGTCATTCTTACTCCTTTGTAACGAAAGTGCTTTCGCAAGGGTAGAAGGTGCTCGTAAGCAACTTCGTGTTTGCACTTGATAGAACATGTTCCACAAAATGAGGTTTCACTTACGCCGCTAGATTTTTGATGAAGGATCCTGAGGGTGTTGGCAAAGCGCAGATTGCGCAGGAAAAATAGCTCTGTCGTTCCCGACTTGTTATTGTTCCGGGAAAACGTTTCTTGTTTTTGTTTTTTTGCCTAGGCATTTACACGATGCGTGGAAAGCTGCAGTAGATGGGGAAAATATTGCGCAGGCTTGGAGTAGCAGGTACTGCTTGCCCCTCGCTAATCTCTACGCTCACCTCGATTCAAATTTTTGTGTCATAGCAGCTGAAGTGACTCTAGCACCGGAAGTCAGGAACGAAAGCCGTATCCTTCGTAATGCAGCCGTAGGAATGCGTTCTTGCGCAACTGTAGATGCGGATTGTAGACCGGCCCTGCGATTTCCCTCGGTCGCTAAAACGAGGGAACAAGCTTTTCTAAGACCGTTTTAATAGAGAAGTTGAGCACCCACCCACCCCCTAAAAAAAACTGACCCCGTGCTCGACAGATGCTTTTTGATTCCTGAATGCTCTTTAAATTTGAATGTCTTTCCTCCTACGTAGAATAACAGAATTGCTTAGGATAATAGATGTGTAAAGAAGTCTTTTATTCTCTCTGAGAAGCCTCAACCATAAATGAACACTACTGACTCATAAACAGAGTGAAACAGCAGGCAGTGTTGATCTGGCCAACAAAAAAATGCGACTGTTTGGCAACCTTAGGTTGGAATTCTGATGACTTTCAGAATTGTGCATGGTTAAAGTAGCACATGCTAACTCCTTGAATATGAAAGGGATTCTGAAGAGGATTTCAGTCTTTTGCAGCTTGAAGGAAAGGAAGAAGAGAGTGAAGATGTGAAATATAACTTCGCTTATTCTGTATATCTTGATGCTCTCTATGCGAATAAAATTTCTATTTTATGTTACGTGTTCTTACTTTCTGCATAAAATTGGTGTCTCGTTCTCGGTGTCCAAGACTCGTCGCCACGTGTAGAACCGCCTATCTAACACTGCATCTGATGAGCTTCGCGGAGTCTGATGTTTTAGAACAAGACCTCGATTTCATGACCACAACTGCAAAAGCCGGGCCAGATCTGAGGCCTTGACCTTGAATATGTATATAACATTACCCCGACTGGGATTCGAACCCGTTGCGGAGCGAACAGATCAACTTCGCTGGTTACTGCACGAGCGAGAGCACTATGCTATCGCCGCAGTCCATCTCACCTCGCGTTTTTGTTGTTGTTGTTGCCTTCGTGACATGGCACAAACTGCAACACGCTCTCACGCTGTGCATTTCACATCGTTGTCTCCACCAACATCCATCTGCGGCTCAAGCAGATCAGATCAGCTTGACCTCGGTCAGAGCTTAACCTGGGCCTAATATCGTCGCCATGCATGCCGACGACCCAGCAAAGCAAAACCATGAGCCAACCAGGCTAAGCACATGCTTTCGCACGTCTACACGGTTTAACTACGTAAAAGCCCTGCCATTTTTTTCTTCTGGCCATCTATTTCTCTCTTCAGCCTGCTTGGCAGAGATCCTCACGACTTACTCCTGCGAAAGGACCATTCTGCTGCCAGACGGCTATCTAAAGGACCGGTAATCCACTCGTGAATGCACATGTGGTCAAGTGCCGTACTCTGGCGTTGAAGACAACGGCAATGCGCCCAGCCAGTAGAGTCCGCTGTCTCGAATCCCTTTCTCTTCGCATCGATGGCGGGGGTGTAAGGCGTCTCGGCTTCCGCTCTTTCCCAGAGAAGCGACGAGACGGGCTCTTACTTTTCCAGAAGGCGCGGCAATCCATCTCACTCGCCGAACTATCGTGGATCCCCATAGGCCGCTGCGATCACTCGCTGCTAGCCGCCCTTCTCTTGCTTTCGGCGGCTTTTATTTCTATTCTGGACAACCTGAGCGCCGCTGCCTTTGAAGGGTTATTCAGTTCCGGCATTGCATTTCCTGGTTTTTATTTGCACTGCCGCAGTTGACCGAGTATCGGCTGGCGTCGCTGGCCTGGTGGTTTTGCACGTGGAAAAAAGTGGACAATGTTGAGTTTAAGCGGTTAGAAGTTTTGTTGCCGCTATAGGCTAGACAGAAAATTCTATTGCTTTCGCGTCTCTGTGCATGATGGATGAAGTGAAAACTGTCGGTTGCTATTTGGTGCCTTCGTCTCAGTCCTTGTGTAGCAACCCCAGGTGGTAGAAATTTCCGGAGCCCTCCACTACGGCGTCCCTCATAGCCTGAGTCGCTTTGGGACGTTAAACCCCTATAAACGAAACCAAACCTTGTTCAGCAATATAGTACGTTTCGCAGTGAATTACGATCACTGCGTGGTTTGCGCGCGCACTGAGAAGAGGCCTTCTTCAAGTCAATATGTGCGAAACTATGCTGCATATATCACAAGTGATCGGCCACGCACCACTCTGATACTGAATTATTGAACAAAGAGGGCGAGGAAGAGGACAAGGTTGGCGTAATTCCCGCTTAGCTGCCTACTTTACACATAGGGATCGAAAAAAAGTAGGCGAAAGCGAAGCGAAATGGCGAGTAAAACGGTTATCTCCTACTTTTATGGGAATGACTATGATAATGAGTAAGCCGAGGGAATAAAAACAAAACTGTCTACATTTCGTCTACAGGCGGCTGCTCAAGCCTTTGAGTTTTAATTGTGTAGGCAGCGTTTTGTTGGCCTTCTGTGTCATTAAAAATGGGGATATGGTCTAAGACTCTCGGCTTCTACGAGGAGATGCGAGTTGAGTTGGAGCAGTGCTGCTTGAATGTGAAAGCGAGGGCGGTAGCGAGGAGGGGTCGAAATGCCATCTTGCTCCTGTTGTGGGCACACGCTGGAACTCGGTTTTCCCAGTCAGATAACGATAATATTTGTAACGATTACATTCGTACAGAGGCGCCATTACAAGGTTACGTTGGAACGAATGAGTCCGGCTGGTAATTATAGAGACGCTGGGAATGGCCAAAATTCAGAATGACTGGGTAGAAACAGTGCTGAAGTTTTGGCACGAGGTTGCTTGCGAAAGCCTAAAGTTATGTTTTCAGTGACTATTAAGAAAAAAAAACTGCAAGGCTATAGAAAAGCTTAACTCACCTGAAGAGTGGAATGGAATAGGTTTAGAGCACATTTGTCGCAGCTACCGTTGCAACCTATGTGCGTGAGTGTCTTCGCAGTTTTCGGTCTATCACCCGCAGTATTCGGGCTGCAGTAGCAAGTATCCGCTATGCTGCGACGGTGCCGATATTTGCGTATTTTAATTTTTTTTGTGACTTTTGGTTTCGATTTTTCATCTAGGTCACTGCCTAGAAAATAGGTAGCTCACAACCCAGTGGGCATGTTTTGATGACGTTCAAAAGTCATATGACGCCTCTCGACCAATAGTTAACTTAAATGCCACATGCCACGGTAGGTAGGTTGGGGTGACGACACATGTACATGTAACCTGTCTTAACCAATCAGCGAATTTATCGCCGGGATTTTGATGTGACTGGAACTCTAGTGCTATTGCATAAAAAACTGTAACCTTTTCACGTGCTTAAAAACTAAGTAAGTGTTACCGAGAATATTACGGCTGTGTAATATTCGCGTGGGCAATGTGGATGTCGTCGCTTAGAAGGCGTTAACCATTCGTCACTTTTAGTTCGGAGAGCTATAGGCAGCGAGTGGTTGCAAAAAGAAAAAAAACCGAATCGAAATTCAATTTTATTCTTATATGTGGCTCAGGCATTACCAAAAAAATCCCCTTTCTATTTCTTCATAAATATACCGTTATTTCCGATCTACAATCCGCTGACTATACCTGTTCCACAGTTAAATTTTGGACAGCATGTAGTATTTACTGATGCTGACTATACAGGTTTTGAAATGTGCGTGTCGTAACGTGTCACGTCGCGCGGGATTCTTGCTGCCAGGAATTGTTGTCTTTGTTTTTTCTGCGGTCAAGCTTTCACTTGCACTATGCTTCGTCGCCATTGCGCTGCTGTTTGATTTTATACATGCTAAATGGTGGCCCTTACTGGCATCCTCGCAGATCTTTGATCACGGGCGCCTGGTTTCCACAACGCATGTGCTTCTGGCAGTTTCGCCCCATTGGGAGGAAGATAGCAAAGTGAGTTCACCTCTAAAAGAGCGATAGCGATGCCTCCAAAGAGAAGAGAATTCACTGCCTTGTGCCATTCTCGCTATAATAACGCATTAAAATTTTCATACTGGTGGCCCCTGCGGAAGATATACCAGGCGCAAGAAATCTGGCGAACAATGTTTTTTTTTCTCAGAGTGGAGCCCTAAGGTACGTACAGGTGGAGTAGACTGTACTTGTAACGGAGAATTTGCAGTTTATTTCGGCTCAAGGCATTTTGCCTGAATTTTTTTTTCTATTAACCAATAAATATTTTATCATCGTCAGGCACCAATAGCTACAAAATATGCTGAAAAAGTTTTCGGGCCGAGCCTTACGCCTACAACCCGAACTTTTTCGAACGCAATCCCCCCGTTTCTTTGCGCGCTTTCTCCTGCTCTCCTAAATGGCATTCTGCTGGAGTTTCCAGCGCTAGGTGCTACAAGGTTGACCTCCACTTCCTCAGAAAGTATCGCATACAGCGATCGCTGTAAAAGCGTTAAGGCAAGGATCGCAGTTTTTTATATGAAAAGTCGCTTTGTGAAACTTCTATCATTTAACCAAATATTCCCTCAACATACTTGTAACGTATTGCTTTTTAAGGTGCGTGCAACAATTGAGCGGCAAGCCCTGAAACTCAAACGCCATTCTCTCCTTTTTCACGTTTTTCTTAATATTTTTCAGATATAATGGGTCCCTTGATAAACCCAAGATGTAAAGAAGAAAAGTAAAGAACAAAATTCTTGGAAGGAAAATTTTGTTACCGGATTTTTTCAGCGAGCAAAAGGCAAGACGACGACTTAAGAGTTCGCAGCGGAGGGTTCCAGAACGATTTAGGCCACCTGGCGTTTCTTAACGGGCGCCGAAACCTCAGTAAGCGATAGTTTTTCCTATTGGACTGCATCCAAGTGCGACTGCCATTGCCGAGATAGAAGCCCGTACTCCCGCTCAGTATCTGAACAACACGCAGAATGTTCGAATCATTACACCGGAGCTCAGCAGTTATGTGCCATACAAAACATGCGTTGTTGGGATTTCGATTAACGATTAAGGCCAGACACTCGCCAATGCTGTCCACTGGCAAATGATCTATCTTGCCCTGTGTAGCGATGTAAATTAGTTTTCTGCGCGCTTAATATTTGCGTAGTTGACACCTTGGCTGGCGCGCGACAGCGAAGACACTTAAACACTCTCCCTCTGTGCTCTAACGTGACACGGTAAGCTTTGTTTTACACGCGGTGGGCAGATGGTTACACAAGAGGGAAGCATCCGCCACGAGATTAATTCACGGTCTTAATTACTAACGACGCACTGCTATTCACACAAGAATTTATTTTTATTTTTTTATTATTTATTCAGCGTTATGAAACTCGCAGACTTCGTGCCAGCTGTTCTGGGAACAACTGAGGGCGCGAGACCCTAAGGTGCAATTGCTCTCATGTGGTTCGATCGCTTTCCATGCTCTTAAATAACAGAATTTTAATTCATACTGCCTAAGGATGCTGAACAGGCAGTTCTTTGTGTTAGAAGTGCATGAAATGTGTCGTAGTGATCGGTTTGCAAGGAGCCATATCTCTGTTGATATAACGATGACGCGTTGCCGTTGCCATAATCAAGAAATTAGTACTATTCCAGACTGATATCACGGCTGCCCTTTGGAGCTCAGGGAGATGTATGTTTTTAAGTTTTAGTTTGTATCGGAGAAAAACTGTTCGACATAACCAAGTCTTAAAAAAAAAACTTTCAGTTTCCCGATCCTGAAGCTTGTTCAGGGGCCGTTACCCAAATTTCACCGAAGCTGTTGCGAAGTTTCTTAGTTTCTGCGGAATGTCGGCCGACAATCGCTTGCCTTTGCTCTTCAAGTGAACATATATCCTCACGTCTTTTGTCAAGGGGTGTCTAACCTCACAATTTATATTAAAATATCACAGGATGAAGCAGAGGAGAGAATGAGTGAAAGGGAAGGAAAAGAGTACCATTACAGCTTCCGAAGGAAAAAGTGTCTCTGACGGTTTTAACATGAATTTATATAATTTATGTTGCGAACGCCGAAGAATATAACCGATGCATGAGAGATAATAGGGACGACAGGATTTACAGAAAAAAGGCAGCAGCAGGAGCCCTGCGGCCCGCGCCATCGCGCCCCGTCATCTTGCAAATTTTGCGCCTCTACTATATCAGCTCCATTTCTGTTATCTTTTCTATAAAAACATCCTGTTCATTTTTATTATTGGACAGTAGGCGACCAACGAGAAAGTGCCTTGGAGTGACCTCCTTGTTATTCTTGATGAACAAAATTTCCCCACCTACTTCGTACGAGACCGAAGGATGCAAGTGAGGCTAATCACATCTGCACCCGTTGGCTACACGTTTGTAAACAGGTTTACAACAAGAATGATTAAATAGGTTGGTTAGTTTTCTAACGCTGAGCACCAGAAAACACATCATTGTTCATGTTCTCCAAAACCTAGGAAACCAAGAACTGAACGAAGAGGCCACGTATTCGTGTTCAAGTTTTCTCGTAGATAAATACTCGGCGTTTTCCCCTCGCAAATGGGAAAATTAAGCCTTCGTTCTTTCTTCAGAAAATAGAGCAAAACAAACAGTTGTTTCCAAATGAGCTCCAAGATAATGCTGCCAGACTAGTTTATTACTTTTAGTAATAAACTAAACCACAGGCTTAATGAGCTTCCAGCGGTTGACGTTGCAGTTACCTACACCTGTGGTCACACGTCTGATTCATTTTCCCGGTTTTGACTTAGAGCTTGTTGAAGCGCATCCTGTTGACTTCTTAAAAGGACATCTTGCTGGTCAAGTTGGTAACTGTACATCTTTGGCGTTCCGCACCGTCTTTGTGCTCTGTGTTGTGTCTGTTTTCGCGGCTGTAATCAAAAATGTGGTGTTGACTTAATCTGCACGCCATTAATTTTTCCCTGCTTGAGTTTAGCCACGAATATTAAAGTGCGAAAAAATTTTAGAATTACCGGAAAAAAATAAAGACAGTTCTGTCAGGCTCTTACATTGCGATGAGGTATTGAAGGACGGAACTACAAACGCAGCGAGCTTGCAACGCTTAACGATAAAAGCTTAAGTGCCCTCGCGTGACAGGTTAGTTCTCTTTGCTTTCCATTTACGCGTTCTTGAAAAGCGTCTTGTCGAGCACAGCTGTTGGGTTCTCGACTTCTATAGCCAGTTTTACACGCTAATTGGTAAGCTCCCTCCTGTTTGATTTCTATTTGGCACGGATGCGTGATGTTTCTTTAATTTGAAGGGAAAATTGTGAAAGCAGAGGCCTTTGGGTCGGTTAGCGTCGAAAGTTACACAGCATTGGGCTCACGTTTGTTGTCGCTTTCGTTCCTAAACGATATGCACTACGTCCGTTGTTCATGAATAAATAGCAGCGCACGTCAAAATGAGATTTAATAGTTAACAGGAAAAAAAAGAAAATTCGAAAAAAATCAGTACGCAGGAGAAATAGCAAGGCATTTGAGGCAAAAAAAAAATAATCAGAGTGTTGGGCATGGTAATGAGGTCGGCCACAGCATTGGTACTGAATGTGTTTACACCGAAATCAATAATGTTTGTCGAACTGCTAAACTTTTCCGCGGCAAATTATGGCTAAGACCGAAAAAACCGAAGAAAGTGAACACTTTATTATTAAAAACATGCAAAACTGTAAAGAAATTTAAATACTATTTATTTCTAGAAATGCGACTACAACAATTATTCACGGTTTGTTCGGACGTGTATGAGATTACGGGAGACATCTCCAGTGCAAAATAACAAAAATTGTAAACGAAGTATTTGGTGACTAAGAAAACGGGAATTCTAGGAGACAATTTAAAAATCTTTAGTTACAGTTCAAGAACGTCTCATGCACTAGAAAACAGGTTTCCGCAATACTGTACATTAAACTATTGCTTAAAGAAACCTCCTTGAAGAGTAAAATAAATTTGCACGACACTTGGTCGACCGTTGCAGCCTCACTTTCCGAATGAGGGCGCATAAAAGAAGCGAAAGAGGATTTGTTGCACTGCGTAGCATCGACTTCACAAAGAAAACGGAAGAGTCCTATGTCTGCAACAGACTCTAGTGTTTCAGCGCTACCTTCGCACCAAAGTAATATCGATGATTTTACATTGTAAGTTGAATACGCTGAAAATCTCGCATACAATATTACCGGTTTTATTTTCTCGCAGTGCTGTGCGGTATGCGATGCATATATCTAATTTGGAAAAAAAAGGAAGAAAATCATAAAAAAAACATGCAAGACCGCGCAAAACAGGAACAAAAATGCATGACACAAAACTCACCAATATACGTTTGGCAGGAAGCGCACGCCTTATCTTGCTTCCCCCAAATGCCACTCGAGTCCACAGAGTCAGAAGTTCGTCCACCACCGAACAGTTTCAGGTCCTCCCGAAGAGTCCACGCATAATTGGAACGAACAAGAACTCTCGCGGTCAAAGCCCACGTGCGAGGCGAAGAATTAACGTAGCGTCGGTCACGTCACCCCGTGACTTCCATCAGCAAGAGAGGGCAGCAGTGATGATGGCAGTGTGTCACCACGAACCCTCGGTCCTGTCACGTCCCGTTCGGTGGCGCGGCCGCCTTGCCCGGGGAAGGAGGCAGGCACGTCCGAAGCGTCCGGCGCGCGGGCTTCGACTGATCGGGCCGTTCGTCAGCAGCAGCAGCAGCAGCAGCAGCCGCGCCCCTCCTGTCTCGCGCGGCGCTGTGGAGGGGGGTCCGACGCGAACGGCGCGCGCTCCCGCCGCGGACGGGGCGCTTCGGCAGACGGCGGCGCGGCTCTCTTGCGAGCGCGCGCGCAGCTCGACACCGGCGCACATGTGGAGCGCACAGCAGGAGCTATGCAAAGTGTCGGCTCACGGAGCGGACGTCGCACTGTGCAGAGTGCACTTCATGCAAGTGGCTTGGAAGTATGAGGAACGGCCCCAATTTATTAAAAAGAAATATAATGTGCCATAACACACCAGGAACGAAGAGAGGGGAATCCAACAGAAAAGGAGATGAGTAACCGCAGTGATGGCGCTAGGATTTTTCTATCTGATGGCGGGGAGGCAGTGTGTAAGAATCCAAAGTTTGGGTAGACAGGCTGCCTCTATGGCCATTGCTCGTCACCACGACAAATGAATGAAACCAACATATTGTAGCGAAGAAAGGTACACACGCTCGCTTAATTCTCACCTAAGAGGCTCTAATAAGCCTGCATTTTCAGGTAACTTGCTCTTCGTGCTGATCTGAAGTTAATAATAATAATAATAATAATTGGTTTTTGAGGAAAGGAAATGGCGCAGTATCTGTCTCATATATCTTTGGACACCTGAACCGCGCCGTAAGGGAAGGGATAAAGAAGGGAGTGAAAGAAGATAGGAACGAATAGGTCCGTAGTGGAGGGCTCCGGAATAATTTTGACCACCTGGAGATCTTTAACGTGCACTGACATCGCACAGCACACGGGCGCCTTAGCGTTTTAACCCACAACTAATTTTATGTGGCCAAGAAAGTTCTTGGTGTTGTCGGTGCCACCTGTTACTTCTTAGAGCCGTCACTGAAAACGGTAGGAATGCGCGCCAGCTTAATGCTGAAAAGGGCACATTATCTTCAAGTAGAGACTATCAGTTTTGAACTTGTGACTCCACGTTGACTCCACGAGGAGGGTAAAATACGAGGCTGCGGACAGGCAACTTTGGGAAATCTGAGATTGAGGGTATTAGTGCTACCACACTATGAAACAACGAGTTGCTAGTATGTTACTATTAACACAAGGCGAAGCTAAACGCCTCCTCCCCCATATTGACGAAATCGCCGCGAGCCGAGATATACAACTTTATTTTTACGGGGGCCCACGAAGACATCTAGGGGATACACAATACCTTGGCAATTTCATGCCGCAGATGGTAACTGTTCATGCCGCAGTGCGAACTGTTCAGAGAATTTCGTTTAGTTTAGATTTTCCACAAAGCGTGCACACGACTACAAGGGCTTGAGGACCCACCAGACCACTGAACCCCCCCCCCCCCCCTCTCCTTTCTGCTTTTATAAATAAAAAAAGAAATTTTATTAGTCTGAAAAGTACACATCCGCTCACTTCCTCGTGTGACTGGTAGAGAGCCTACGCCACCTCTCTTGTCTGGGTGCTCAGGTCACGAGGAAACTTAGTATTCCTCAGGGCTTCTGCGTGTATTAATCTCCTGTAGTGGGATGGACCCCGCCAGTGGTGCGGTGAGCAGGCAAGATAACAAGACAGTTAAGGAAAGCACGCGTGTTAACCAGAAGTTAGTATCCGTTTTTTTTGTCTTATACTTGTGGGGAAGGGAAGAGAGGATTAGAAGATAAATGGAGCAGAGTGAAAGAGAAAACAAATTAGGTGCCCTATCTGTACTACGAATGCAAGTACATGCACTGGCAACCCGGCTGCTTGCCAGTGTAGCAGCACGTTGGTCATCCTCTGTCGGGTAGGTAGCTGGGAAGCGGGAAGGGGCCAATAGGCGATGTGATAGTGTAATGCACGAACTATGGTATTTACTCGCGTAATAAACTCACCCCCTAATTCGGCTGTGAAAAATTATCTTTTTTTTTGTAGCGTAATAAACGCCCCTATTCTTGTGGTGCTTAATCTGCTTTTTATTATAGTGAATGCCAGCGGGTGCCTGTTTTAACGGAGAAACAGGTGGTCAATTCCGCAAATCGCCATCTGTCAATTGGCCAGACTAGTACCATATATTTCGCTTTACGGGACAAATTGCCAATAGCATGTTCAGCGAGAAAGCTAAGGGCCAACAGAAACCATGCCTGGTCAAAGAGGATTTTTCTTTCTAATCCACGCATGTCCAACATTCCTGGACAAATTGTTTTATTATTGAAAATTGTTAGGTACTTATATAGAAATAATGAAGGTCTTTTCAATATGTGCCAAAATGTTTCTTTTAAAGTCTTTACATTGCTCGCATCTAGAAGTTAAGACTGCCACAGAAAATAAAAGGGGAACACATTTGGCGGTAGCAAAATAATAATAACAAAAAATAATTCGGGCCTGCTGACCGTGGACCTGGGGATATATTAGCTATTGTAGTGAAATGTTGCAATATATAAAAATATTTTTCAGGAACTCTTTCTCATTCAAAACTGCTTTTGTTCAGGATTGTTAGGTATGTATTAATGACAGTTGCATACTGTTGCGGCATACTGTTGCATACTGTTGAACTCTAGTTGTGCTCTCGCGGACGCCATTATCGACTACTGCACTCGTTACACTTGCGGGTTTAAGATAAAAGCTGTTGGCTGTGCTCTCAGCCACGGGAGCCATCCTGAAGAATGCGTTTTGCTTTATCTAGAAGGTGAGTCCAACAGTATGTGGTGTTTATTCCACCAGCCTAGGCTTCGCATGAGGTCCTTTTGTGTGTAGGAATATTTTACTTTGTGTAATGAGGCCACCCACCAAAATTTCTTTTCATTTTTCGGGAAGAAAAATGAAAAATACTGTATAGCAAGCCGTCAGCTCACAAAACATTGATTAAACTGAATAGTCAGCTTTAAACTTCCGCTTGCCATTCTTACTTCCACTAATTTTTACTTGCCTTGAAAAGCTTCGCACACGCGGGAATGGTTGAGATTGCGCGACAGTGAGTGGGATTATGAAACAGACACCGTTTGCCGCTCACGATGGTGGATGCATCCCTCAGCAGTATTTTTCAACGAATGTCGACAGAAACACGGCCATCTTTACTTTTTGTTCTCCCTACGATGCTGCCGATCTGCTTAGTTAGGCTCTCATAAGAAAACAAAAATTAGCAACGCTTCTGGTCACTTTTGCTTACATTGAGTACATAGTGGTCAAAGGAGCAGGATTTGCTCTTTGGTGCTCCCAAGAAGCCCCAAAAAACACACTGCAAAATTCACAGCTTTGGTTGTTGTGGAGATTGCGTACCATTCAACAGATGTGAAATAAGAAATGATATCACTCTAATCTACTTGCGCACGCCTTCATTTGCTAAATAACTAGCTTTTTTTTTGCAACATTTCCTGCCAGAAGATTCGCTACCAGGATGCGGAAGTTATTTTTTGAGTAAACGTATTCCAGTCACACTGGACATTCTGCCGGCAGTGCGGGGCACCAGACATGCATTCTCTTGACCACTGGTGCAACGCTATATATTGCCACACTATTATCCATTTACTGGCGCCGTCGTGCTGTGTGACAGCACCCGCTGGTCTTTTTCGTCTTCCCCTACCCGAGCCTGGGTTGGCTGAGAGCGCCTGCTGTGCTAGGTGACATTTTGGTTGGTGACATTCGGACTTGGCCGGATAAGCCCTAGCTAACAGTAACTGGCTAACAGTGGGGCAATATTAGACGTTTTTAGCCTACAGGAGACGTACTACCGGAGACGTATACCGGTTTACCGGACCCCTCTTGCGCATGCGCGGTGGCATTGTTGAGGTGAGGGGGAGCCACTGCGCGTGCGCAGGAGGGGTCCGGTAAACAGGTATACGTCCCCGGTAGTACGTCTCCTGTATGTTAAACACGTCTATTTACCCTTTCCTCTACTGCCGACAGCGACAGTTCCGAGTAAGGTTCGTATCAGCCTGACACCACGATAGCGCAGTTTTTCTTGGTCATGCCAAGCGTCACGTGAGGTGACGACAAAGGAGCTAATCAAGGCGTCTTGATGAACGACATAATTCGGGAAGTTTCTCATCGTATCCGAACTGTTTCTGCCCCAGAGGGAAGAATGATGCAACCTTTCCTTCCTCGCATTTTTCTGAGAAGCTTTTCAAGTCGCGCCAATCAAAAGCATTCAATATATTTGAACTCTTTCCATTTTCATTTCGTCCATTTTGTTTGAGAGGCAAAAGTTTTTTTACGTCTTTTTTTTTTCTCTGACATGGTTTTGTGTCCTCTGAATTTGAAGAGAGCTTGACAGCATGAAGCGTGTGCTAGAAATTTGGAATATTTTCTGTAGCGGGCTTGTTTACATCAGCCGCAGCCAAAGCGGCTGAAAGATGATTGCTAGTGCCAGGCGTTGCGCGAATGGCAGTCAGTGTGTCACGTTTTTAGGTCGTGATATTGGTGGGCACTTTTCCAGGAACGAAATGTGTAAGTTTTTTTTAGGAGTTTACTAAATACTTCCGCCGTGTCAAGCGTGTCTTTAAAAAATATTCTTGCTGCATCGGAGAATATGTCTCAATCGGAATTTTTAACGGTATAAGGGATGTTTCGTTCTTTCTAAACTCGGTAAAGATGACAAAGTCTATATTTTGTTATGACTCTCTATTTAATTCTTTCCGTTGCATTTTCGGCTATGGTAAGGCTGTATTTTGACACCAAGGATGTACAGCTGATAGTCCTTGCTACCTGTTAGCTTAGAGCTAATAGAGTAGCCATCAATGGTGGGAAAAGGTGCTCTAGTCAAGGTGCCTTAGTAATCTGAAACTGCGCGGCCTCAGCGCACCGACAACAGTACTGCAAGGCAATGCTTCTGGAGTCACTTTTGTCTTCAGAGATACCTTGAGCATACAGATCATGCAGAAGCCTCTCAGCGCAGAAAAACGTATTCCAGTGACATATTTCGGTACCCTTCTGTTCATGAATAATTACTTGGCCTGTCTTGCAATGTTAGCCGCCCCGCTACTGAGAGCTAACAAGCAGGATAAATTTCCGGTTCCGGTACCAAAGACGGCTCTGATCATTAGCAAATAGGGGGAAACATCAATCGCCAGTAGAAAATGCTGCAACGTGCTTGCGTCCCTGAACTTGCGTTTCCAATTCCTAACAGAAACGATTCAATGAAACATGATTCTAATTCCGTATTCTCTTGTCCGCCGTCTAGCTCTGTCATGTTCCAAATATGCCTTCCGTCCGTGATTTCAATCGTTAGGAAGTCCGATGTCCTCTCTCATAGAGAAGTGTTTATCAGGCGGCCTCCTTCAACCGAAGGTGTTTGCCGGTGCTACGCGTTTGCTCAGTATCGTGTTTGACGGGGTCGTGTCATTAAATATCTATATTCCGAGGTATTGAAGGGTAGCGTAATACGCCTTCACTTTGAACTTGCAGAAAAAAAAAAATCTTTGCATGTGTGAAAACAAAGACTCGCAAAATAAACAAAAACAAACAGAAAAGGCGAAAACACGTTTGCAAGACGTGCGGCGTTGAAAATGAGCTGGCACTTGATGAATTGCAACGAGTTTATGGCCTTTAAGCCATACCAGAACCTTCCCCTTCCTTCCACCCCCCCCCCCCCACACACACACACAAACCCTTACACCCTTGACTGAAATTTTATCAAGGGTGAACGCATTATTAATTCAAAAACTGCTCTTGTTTTGCAGCGCACGCAACTCTTGAAATATTGCATGGGCAGGCAGCAAATTTTCGCAATTCAGCAAGCGCAGGAACATTGGAATTATGTGGAAACCAAGCAGCCCTCTACGAGAAGCGTGATTCACGCTTGTCGCTCGCCTGATGATAAGACCGGGCACTAGTATCAGGAAATGAACACTTGGGCGAGTCGGCCGCTAGCCCTCGTAATTACGACACTTCGTCCATGCAGTCCCAAAAACAATGGGCAGATTTATGAAGGCTAGAACTGTCGTCAGGGAGCCTACAGAGAGACTATTGGAAGTCTATGGGAGGAGATATCATGGGGGTATCGTCCCACTTGATGAAGTAGTTTGCTTACAAGAGCTCTTCATGAGTGGCTGGCTTCGACGTTCCGGCCAACCAAGCTATAGCCGCTGTAGCATGGTAGTGAAGGTGCCAGCCAGTCATGATAGTTCACGGTGGCCGTACACTCCGCCCTTCTGAGTTGGTGCCACTGTTTCAGCAGGGATTCAGTCTGAGGCGACCATTATGAGAAGCATTGAGCCACGAGACCTCAGAGCACACTGTGCGCGGTAGCTATAAGAGCAGCTGGGATTCTCTGGCAGATTTCGCCTAACCGAAAGTTCGTACGTGATTGGTCAGGCGTCGTGGAATAACCTGTGTCATTCTTGACTATTCCGAGCGCCGAGATCGCGGGTGAAAGCGAATATCGAGCGAAATGTACATGAGAAAAGCACGCACATTATCTGTATAGGTCACGTTATGGAGTGTGCACTTACAAACTTATTGTTATGGGTCTCGCAAATGCAAACTCAGCGCTGGTGGTTCACTGCAGCGAACATTTTACGTCATCGTTTGGAAGTTGCTTTGTACTGAATAATGGATACTTCTTCCTTCAGAGCTCCTTTCGGGGTCGCCTTGACATCGGCTTGCCCAAATTTCCTCTCGCCAACCCTAAGCTGAGGCGAGATATTCCCAAGACGTCGGTTTTTGTCAAAATCTTAGTTAAACCAGCAATTTTGTGAAATTTAGCAACACGACAACGCCTCAAGCGAACCACAGAAGTGTTTTCTCGGAAATTGGTCAGCCGCTTTTCTTTCCGTAACGTTTTGTATAGTATTTAGACTGTTCTCGGAGCTCGCCAAAGCAGTTAGAGTCTTCTTCGCCTCTTGAGACTAAAAAAAAGTCGCTTCAAGAGGCCGACAAGAACGTCGACACGCAATCTCCAACGATACCTGCATCGTCACCTTTTGAGTCCTGTTGCTTGCCGCCAACTAGCTTGTTATTGTTTCTGTCGTCAAGTCTGTGCACCGTGAGAGAGTGAGAAAGAGAGAGAGAGAAGCTCTCTAACGAGAAAAACAGAGAATTTAGCCGGCGTTTAAACGCTGGCATGCTACTCTGCGCGGGGAAGGGAATTGGGAGATAAAGGTATTTCATCATTTCATATGTAACATAATTACTCGCCGAGTAACTTTAGTACGCATTTAATGGCTACATTTTATCTTCTCACCGTTTTATTTATTTTATTTTACTTTTTCTGTGCACGCCTATAGTGCCACCACCACTAATACAGTCAAATAATTCACTCCTGGCGGACAGGGTACAAAGAACCAAACTACTCCTAAGACCAGGAGACGCGCTCTTTTGGGTGCCTCTCGGTGCTAGACATAAAAGGGCAGTCTCATATTGAATTGCCCTTTTGTATCTCCCGGAACGCATAGTCCGTCGTATACAATTCGTTGCGCCTGTCAGTACAAGCGGGGACTGTGTCCCCGGGGGCCTGTGTCGGAGGCGTCCGTTTTTCGGTTGCCAGCGCACTTTATTCCTGTGAATGTCAGTAGCAATGTCGATAGCATCGATAGTGACCTGCAAGGGCAGCTCTAGACGACGCAGTTCTGGCGGAAGGATGGTGTGAGCTCTGTGGATATTCACCGGCGCTTGTGGCTGTGTGTGGCGAGCAGGCAGCCAACCTACTCCTCAGCATACAGTCTGAAGGCAACACGTATACTCTCTTCACTGTTTTATGTATTGAACATGTTAACGCTGGTTCACTTGTCCACGAAGGTATACGTCTTTGCCACAATAATTGCTCCACCCGCTTGATTGTGAATGGTTATCAATCTATCACTGTGTCCATCTTTTTGTCTGTCAAACAGAGGTGTTCAAAATTGCCACTTCCGTTCACACTGTACTTAGAGCAGCTATATATCAGCATTCTGGAGAGTATTGGCGTTCGAGGTTTCCTTGTCCTAGATGTGAGCTCAAAGTGTTGGCTTGTGCAGATGATTTTGCGTTACTCTGAGCATACAAGCTTGCTGTGATAAAGTTCTTCGCTTACCTGACCAGTTTGGTACACTTCCGGCCTGTGGTTTGGATTGTGGAGATTTACACCAGATGAAAATGCTGGCGTGGCATGAACTTGTGTACCGCCCATGTATAAAGGCATCCCATTAAGCGCGTACGGGTGCAATAAAAACTATTGGAAAGATCGTGTATCGGCTTTAAAGCGCTATGCTCAGATATTTGTCGCACATGGTATGTTAATATTCGACAAGGCTACAGCCTGTAACTTCTTTCTGGCAACAAAAATTCATTATGTTTTGCAGATTATTCACTACGCCAGGATTTTATTCACCGCTTCCACAGAGATTTTGCAACTTTTGTTTGGGGTTCTTCCATGGAACCCATATGACATGATTATCTTTCCCAACATGTCAGCGCCGGTTGGATAAAGTTTAGTCTAACTTTATGCGCGAGAGATTGTTGCCTGCTTTATGTTTTTTTTTCACCACAATTCTCACCCGGTACTTGCAGCGCTTTTGCAGACAAATTTAGTTAATGCTTTGCCCATCCTTATCCTGTCTTCTAACTTCTCTGACAGTCCTGGTCTATGAGAATTTATGCATGAAGTACACTTTGCTGCGCGCTTTCTGGAAGTCCGTTTTTCAACAGAGTTCTTATTTTTTAGGGTCGCGAAACTTTTGCACAAATACTTGATTTAGATGCTTTTTTCTTCTCCTATTTTCCGCTCAATGACGGCACATAACGCATTCACGCGGGTGCGAAAAATGCTACTTTCACCGTGCACTAACATTTTGTTCTACAAGCTACATACGATAACATTTCTCGTGAAGGTTTAGATTAAGAAAAAGGAATTTTTTGTGTCAACTGTGAACTGCCGCCGCAGTGATAGTCCTTAAACAACTGAACATTGCTTCGTCAACTGCAGGGATGCAATTTTGTTGTGGGAACTCTTGCAGCGGATCTTGAAAAAAAAAATATTTGACGTCATGCCGTGTGATACCTTACCTGAGTGCGATACGTTGATGTTCTCTTTATATGTGCATGCTTATTGGACTGCAGAATTTATGGTAAACTAGAATAATGAACCGGCACTGGTAATCAATTATTTGGACAAAATCATGTTTGTGCCAAATGATTTTTCATCTGAGGGAAGTGTACGAAGAGGCAGACTTTAAACCGGAGTGGGTCCTTATCTCGGTTGGATGCTCAGCCTCACCTCCCGTCTAGTGTTTTATTGCACTGCCTGTTTTCAGATGTCTTTGACGCCCTTTTCTAAAAATTTCTCTAAATATTTCATGTAAACAGAAAATAATTTCAGTGTAGGAATTTAATACTATGCTTAAATTAGAAAGCGGTATTGTGGTCCATGGGTTGAGGTCTCACCTCGCATTCGAAAGTACTGGTTTCAATTGGCCGCGCCTTTAAAAGAAACGTTGTTTTTCTTTGATACCACAGTGGCGCCATCTGGCACATTTAGGGCTTGTGCTACTGGTCAAGCCGACGCCCGGTTTCGGTGCCAGTGATTCGTACAATGCTTTCGCATTAATAAGAAGAGAGAAGGAAGAGAAGAAGCGAGAGCTGAAATGAAGGAGAGAATAGAGAGGCGTTATTTATCTTGACGATTGTTTTAGCCTAGTATAGCAGTTCTTTTTGAAAGTCTATTTCCTTGGTATGTCGGCTATAGCGCACGTTCTCGAGAAGCCGTGAGCTGCCTCAGCTACGAAGGCAGAGAAAGCCCGGAGGTTATAGTGCGGGAGCGGATTGATAAGAAAACGTTAAAGACAGATAAAGTAAACATAAGCCATATCCCTAAACTAGGCTTAACAGTTCGAAAGAAAACCAAATGATGTAAATTGCGTTAAAGGTCCAGCGGAGTATTGCGACAGGGGATGAAGTATCTCAATTGTGAACCTCTGAACTTCTGATATCTAACGCTCGTCTGCTTTACGCAAAAGTCAACTTTTAGAAATTTAAACTATCTAGTTCTGAGGCCTAGTTTACGAAAAAAAGGAAAATATGCAGACGTATTTCGATAGGCCTAGCGCTTTAAAAATAAAAAAAGAGAAAAACGAAATGATTGAGCCCGCTTCCTGTTTTGAAACTTCATTGTACATGCAAGAAGAGGCTTAAGCGGTAGTGGCATATGGCAAGCGTTCTTTTTCTTACAGCGGTAGGGCTGACGTACTTGACCTTTTTTCTTTGTTTATTCTTGCGCATACTGCTTCTGCCGTGGCAGAAGGCGCCTGTAGAATCCGAGCTGTTTTTCATAGCCGCGTGCGTGCCGTTGCCGCGGCACCGCCGTGGGGCGTCACGCGAGACGCCGGCAACGCCGAAGACGATGCTTCCACGAAGAACGACGTTCCCGAGCAACGATCCCCTCGATGAGCAGGGCGAAGGAAACAGCTGGCAAGGTAAACTGCCTTGCGTTCAGCTTCTCGAAAGCATCGGCGAGTAGCTTGCCTTCTCACGCTGGATTCTTGTCCTTGCCAAAGAGCGGGTGTGACGTCGTACTTTCGCAAACAAAGCACCCCCCCCCCCCTTCCCCTTCCTTTCGCCTCTCTGGTTCTTCCGGCAACGGGTGACGGACGTATAGGAAACCGGCTAAATCGTGTGTGGTTGAAAGGGACACTGGTGAAAATTTATGTAATTATTATTGGAAGTAAAAAATGCAGTCCTCGCGTCTTTCATTTTGTGATGAGGTTTGTCCGGCAGCAAAAGGCGCATTTAACGTCGAAAAAAATGCGTTCCAGAATCTTCCCTCCAGATGATTCAATATCGTGACGTCATTAGCAAAAAGGACGGCTTTCCAGCGTGTTGAAGTGACTTGTGGTGTAGTGTAGCCTCTGACATCCACAAAAAAAAAAGGCAGTGGCATGAATTTTCGCTGTGAAATCTGTCGAAGGTGGCGCCACCTGCATTTAGTTTTAGGTCTTTTCTAGCTTACAAAAGCTTCGATTTCTGTGACAATAGTCGCTGTGTGATTAGAATGTAGTACCCTTTCAAAAGAAGTGGTGATATTTAAGGGTAACGGACTGGATACCAACACGAGGAAAGCGTAGGAGGGGGTTGCAGAAAGTTAGTTGGGCAGACGAGATTGAGAATTCTGCGGGGATTAAGGGGCCGCAGCTCGAATTAGAATGGGTTAATTGGAGTGATATGGCAAAGGTCTTTGTCCTGCAGGGATCTTATCAAAATAGGCCAACTTCAACTTGTCCTCAATGTCACTTAAATCCTGCATTTTAGTCAAATATGAGCCTAGATATCGGGTCGCATTTTAAAACGACCCTGCAAATCAACCTATGGCTCACTTCTACATTCTCAGAGTGTTTGCCATGGCGCGTGAAAGAAACGTGAGACTAGTAATGGATTCTATTCCATCTCCAGTGGGTGGACTAAGCACGAACGCTGGAAAATGGATATTAGAAAAGTGGTTAAATGAGAGTTGTTCGGTGCGACGAGTTTGGACTATTCTGCCACCAGTGCGGAGGCGGCGACGCAACTAATAAAGGAAATACAAGTCTCCGAAGTTTCAAGCGATTTTACAATGAACACCAAGCGAAAATAAACGTGTTCCAAAGGAAAATCTGAAATCACATAATTACCACGATCATGACACATTTGCCCGTTTTAACAATTTATTCACAATAAGGTTTGCTGAACCACGGCTGCTTTAAAACGGCAAAACAAAATTTCTGCTTTTTCGATTCGGCTGGCAGTCGACAGGAGGACAATTCCTGCGGAACAAAGCCGATCCTTTAACGCTAACATCGGTACAAGGAATGAAAGGTTCCTTTACGCTAAGAGCACAAACTTGTAGGATTGATAATAAGCCTCTTTTTTTCCCTTATTTCGCTAGAAAACATGAAAACATCCCAAACAGCTGATTGAAACAAGACAGCGAGAGGCGAGGCATCTGCCGTGGACGGTTCTGCTAGTTTCTGCAAATAAAACTTTCAACTACTTTTCACAATTCGCGCACTGTAAACAAATGATACAGGTCTAACAACTCTCACTCATGAGTGCCACAAAGTGCTCGATGTTGCTAGCCAACAACCTTTACAAGTACGAAGCGTTTCCAAGCGCGGTCAAGCTGCTTGCGGCAGACAACATTCAGCAGAGTATCGTAGCCTTGACACGCACATGCAGAACCTCCATCTTTCGCCCATTCTCGACAAGCCTTTCCCGAGCATGGTTTATCATCGTCTTATATTCAAAAAGAGGCTTGCGAGGTGTCTGCTCGAAACAACTCTTCCGGTTCCAGTGCATCAGATTATGGACGGACGGACGGACGGACGGATGGATGGATGGATGGATGGATGGATGGATGGATGGATGGATGGATGGATGGATGGATGGATGGATGGATGGATGGATGGATGGATGGATGGATGGATGGATGGATGGATGGATGGATGGATGGATGGATGGATGGATGGATGGATGGATGGATGGATGGATGGATGGATGGATGGATGGATGAATGGATGGATGGATGGATGGATGGATGGATGGATGGATGGATGGATGGATGGATGGATGGACGGACGGACGGACGGACGGACGGACGGACGGACGGATGAATGGATGGATGGATGGGAGTGTCCCCTTTGAGTTGGGGTGGTGGCAGTCTTTCTTACCTAATGCGCTAAACTAACGATCCTGATACAATAAATAAAGAGGTCGTAGCCAGCGTTGGGTTTCTCAGTTAAGCAGATCATCCTCGAAGGAAAAAAAAAATCATCCGTTATCTCTATTCTATGTGAAACACTATGTTTTAGTTTAGGAACATAAAATTTATCTGTACTCTGCGCAAATCACTATTGCATTTAAAAAAAAACAATAAAATAAAGGTACCCCAGCTCTATTCAGAACAAGGCAAACAATCATCTCCTTACGGAAGTGTGGTAATGAAAACAACCGACAGCGAAAATCAATAAAAATCTTCAGTGATTGAAGTGTAGCCGTTCACTGTAAAAGTACTGCTTTTGATTAAAATGATCACGTTGATTGAATGAAGCCTTAATTGCAAAGCTAAATTTGTTGGGGAGATGGTAAGAAATGTTGACAGATCAATCGGGCACGTTTTTCTTGTGCAGTGTGCTTAGAGGAATCCTCCAAGCTGCGAGCGGAATTGTGATATGGGAGTAATAACTCGCCAGGAAGCATACAAGCTGAACCACACGACTGCAAAAAAAGCAGTGAAGCTTTCCAAGAGACTTCCTATATTAAGATAATTTAGTTTCTGCGCAAACTCTAGAGATTTTCTTTATTAGCCATTGACTTCGCTTATGCTTATGCTCGCACCTACTCTAAATGTTAAGAGAAAAAGCTAAAGAAACAGAACAGAAACAACCTATCTTGTGTTAAGAGTGCCACTATTGGAGTAAGCTAAGTAGGTAGGAAAAAGCTTCACTTAAGAAAAAAAAATAAGCAATCAAAAACGGAAATCTAAATGGTCGCCTGGTTCAGCGATTTTAGGGGTAAATGCAAAGGCATCTTAGTTCGTTTCGCAGGTATTTTTCGTGCCTTCGGAAATGAACAGGTGGGCAGTGTCCTTGCATCAAAACACAGTCCGCAAAGAAGGAAGGACTGAAAAAAAAAACATAGTCGTCTATTCCTCGCTGCGTTCTGCTTGCACGAACTTCTTACCAGTACAAAAACCAGCGCATTTGAGTATGACACCACTTTTTAAGGCTGCTTAGATTGACAAGCTGAATTCGGTTCGCGAAAAAAAAATAAAACTAGACCACGCACAAGAAAACTTTCCTTTTCCTACCTCACTGGAATTAGAAATGCGGCGACATGCGAATAAAAAGACGTGAAGGTATCATGAGCATTCTGTGACCGCATTTATTTTTTGAATGGGAGTCTAAGGCATGTTCTAGTGTGGCTAGCATTTGCTTATTCAGTTACGAGCACATGTGCAAGAACAATCGTATAAACATTCTTGGGCAAATATGCAGCCGCAGATACGTTACACTCACTGTGATATTGGTTTACATAGTAGTGTGCTTTGCCCGCAAAGGACCCGATTGCGGGTTTTATACGTGAATATAAACTATGGAGGAGTAATTAAAACGGTTTCAAGCTGTTACTAATGCTATTAAAACCCAAAGTGTTCTATCCCTTTTATTGAAAACGCGTGGGTCTATAGAATCCATAAAAGCTAGCGAGCCTAGTTTGAGCGTGCAATGGGCCTCTTTATCTAGAGCATGAATGCCATGAGTCGTCGACTCCTTTGAAGTCAGGCCTGACGAATAAGTTGATTTCACAATGTGACAGATTCTGTCTGCAGTGAGGCGGGAATTCGCTGCGCCCACGAATCTCCTAGCAATGCAGGCGCCTTAGCCAGCGCAGAGGTGTGTCCCTCCCCTCTTATAGCTTTTACTCAGAGCCAGAAACTTTACAAGAGACCGCGCAGCACAAAAAAGGGATTTTTGTCGTTCCATACAAGTCGTCGTCAAAAATTTTCTGAAGCAACGTGGCGTTTCACACTGCGAAACTCCCTTTGCACAAACCCAGCCATGACCCCCCCCCCCCCCCCCCCCCCCCCCCCCCACCCCCCCCCCCCCCCCCCCCCCTCTCTCTCTCTCTCTCTCTCTCTCTCTCTCTCTCTCTCTCTCCTCTCTCTCTCTCTCTCTCTCCTCTCTCTCTCTCCTCTCTCTCTCTCTCTTTTTCTTTCTTTCTTTCTTTCTTGCTTTCATTTTTCTTACCTTCTTTCCTTCTTCCTTTCTTTCTTTCTTTCTTTCTTTCCTTCTTTCTTTCTCTCTTTCTTTCTTTCTTTCTGTCTTCCTTTCCTCCTTTTCTTCTTTTTCTTCCTTCTTCCTTTTCTTTCATCTCTTCTTTCTTCTTTTTTCCTTCTTTCTTTCTTTTTCTTCCTTTCTTTCTTTTTATCCTTCAGTCCTTCCTTCCTTCTTCCTCCCTTTCTTTCCTTTTTTTTTCTCTCTCTCTCTTTCTTTCTCTCTTTCCTTCTTTCTTTCTTTCCTTCTTTCTTTCTTTCCTTCTTTCATTCTTTCTTTATTTCTTCCTTTCTTTCTTCTGTTCTTTCTTCTGTTCTTTCTTCTTTGTCTCTTTCTTCTTTTCTTACTCTTTCTATGTTCAAGAATTTCTTGCACTCATAGAGAAATACACTAGCTTCTCGGATTTTTATACTGATGGTAGAAAAACTAATGTTTACGTACGAATGTTTACGTTGGAAGCCGCCCCGCCGCGGTGGCTCAGTGGTTAGGGCGCTCGACTACTGATCCGGAGTTCCCGGGTTCGAACCCGACCGCGGCGGCTGCGTTTTTATGGAGGAAAAACGCTAAGGCGCCCGTTTGCTGTGCGATGTCAGTGCACGTTAAAGATGCCCAGGTGGTCGAAATTATTCCGGAGCCCTCCACTACGGCACCTCTTCTTCCTTTCGTCTTTCACTCCCTCCTTTATCCCTTCCCTTACGGCGCAGTTCAGGTGTCCAACGGTATATGAGACAGATACTGCGCCATTTCCTTTCCCCGAAACCAATTATTATTATTATTATTGGAAGCCCTATAGTACGAGGGAACTGACAGGACACAGTTCGACTTAAGCAGTGTGCATCTGTTTTCACTGCCAAATGTTATGGCATCTGTGTAGCGGTAGAAAACCGAGAGCCAGGAACAGTAGTTAACGACTTCAAGGTTGCGATCCAAAATGACAACAAATGTCTGATTTGCTGTGTAGCCGCAGGAGTTATCAAAAAAAGCAAATGATACGCGGAGTAGAAATTATTTGGGTCCCTGCAAAAGAAGGAAATGCGGGAAACGGGAAGGCGAACCGATATGCTCGAGCTGTATCAAACCGGGAAGGATCGAGGAGTGTGTCGAAGAACCCCATCAACGTAACTTCCACATGCAGGGAAATGACCTATCACCTCCGTGAGGCGCGGAAAATTTAGCCCGCACTTCACCCGGACCTAACTAGAAAAAGGGCCAGAAACGTATTGAGCCCAAACTAGGAAGTCACGAGTCCCATTCTCCGGTACAAAATTACCAAACAATCAATCGATCACCAACTGCTCACATTGTGATCATATAGACGGACACATCCTATGGTACTGCAAGTAAAATCCACCTCCAAAAGACCTTCTACCGGCTCCCTCAGAGGAGGCCTGGCTACGGCTCCTGAGCGAGAAGCACAAGAACACGCAAACCAAACTAGCGGACTGGATTGGAGAGGTCGCCCTTCGTTATGATTGATTGATTTATATGGTTTAACGTTTCAAACAAACCGACTTAGGCTGTGAGGGACGCTGTAGTGAAGGGCTCCGGAAATTTCGACTACCGGTGGTTCTTTAACGTGCACTGACATCGCACGGCACACGGACGTCTAGAATTTCGCCTCCATCAAAATTCGATCGCCGCGGCCGGGATCGAACCCGCGTCTTTTGGGTTAGCAGCCGAAGGCCATAACCACTGACCCACCTGGGGTCGCCCTTCGTTAGAGGCCCACTATTCTCACCCCATTCATATTTTAGAGCAAGTAAGTTTCTCCATGCCAAGTCTTGAAAATGTTCTCATCTACACGTATTCATTTAGCAAATTCGCAGCTCTTCACTGTAGAAGTGCAATCATTCCGCTAATGGGTGACATCAGACACAACACAGTAACCGCCTCAGCTCAAGGACAAAATATAAAATTCTGCTGGGACCCGAGCCTTGTTGGAGAAAAAGCAACGAGAAACAGATTTATGCGCTGGCCAATGTCGCGGCAATTAAATAAAACAAGTAAATATGCCCTTTTAAGTTTGCATAAGATTAGTACAACGGAAAGTAAGAAAAAATGGCAGTCGGCTCGCAACAACGAAGTGAATAATAAACAACACTCTATAAAGGAGGTTTTAGGTTAACTGAAGTCATGTGTGCACCAGGAAGGTTTCAAGGAAGTGATTCTCCGCTGTCTTCGAAGAGGCCTCGCACACCTTACACACAACTTCCTGCTAACAAAAAAACACAAAGCTGACTGCGAAGAATGTGGCAATAAATTTACAGTTAATCACAATTTATTGTCTTGCACGAAACTGGAAAAACTAAAAAAAAGTACTTCACTCAATTTCATAATGAATGCATTCCTTTTCATCCAACACTGCTCTCAGGACATCACTAAGGTGCAGTCTGGGCATGTTCGTGATTCATGACGGATATGTAAATTTCTCTTTCTTCCTTTCTTTCTTTCTTTCTTTCTTTCTTTCTTTCCTTCTTTCTTTCTTTTTCTTTCAGTATTCCTTTCTTTCTTTTTTGTTTCTTTCTTTCTGTATTCCTTTCTTTCTTTCTTTTTGTTTCCTTCTTTCTTTCTTTCTCTTCCTTTTTTTCTTCTTGTCTTCCTTTCTGTCTTCTTTCTTTCATTCTCTCTCTCTCTTTTTCTTTCTTTCTTTCTTTCTTTTTCTTCCTTCCTTCCCTTCCTTCCTTCCTTCCTTCCTTCCTTCCTCCTTCCTTCCTTCCTTCCTTCCTTCCTTCCTTCCTTCCTTCCTTCCTTCCTTCCTTCTTCTTCCTTTCTTCCTTTCTTTCTTTCCTTCTTTCCTTCTTTCCTTCTTTCTTTCTTTCTTTCTTTCTTTCTTTCTTTCTTTCTTTCTTTCTTCCTTTGTTCCTTTCTTCCTTCCTTTCATTCTATCTTCCTTTCTTTCTTGCTTTATTTCTTTCCTTCTTTCTTTCTCCCTTTCTCTCTTTCTTTTTTTCACCTAACAACTCGCGGTTACTGAAGAGCTTTAGCATTGCGTCAGCAGGAATTTACTACCGCGATGCACTTTCGCGAGACGCCGTAAGCACGTTCCCCCGAATGATTAGGCTCGGATTTTCACCTGCCGCTTCGCAGGCGCGATTGGTTCCTCGCGTAAATTGTTACGCCATTCAAAAGGCTCTGCCAAGCCCAGTGAATGACGCCATCCAGCATCACTGTTCATTGAGACCTTGTTGTCCTATAGTATGCAGTGGCTATTGTTATTGTATGCCAGCCTCGTGATTAAGTCACCTTTCTGATCCAAATGCCCTTGTTGGATTGGCTCTCTGCAGTCGATTATGATCGGCCCCGCGTCGATTTCAAGAGAGCGAAAAAAGCGAATTTTCAAAAGGCTGCGTATGAAACACCAACAAACTGGTAGTATTCAGCCTTCGCAGGCATCATGTCCAGCTGTTCGCGGCACGTGTTGCAAAGTTTCCTTTTTCTTCTGTTGTAGTTAAAAAAATGCTGGAAGTGTAAACACCTGCAGCACTTTTGCGACTTTTTTTTTCATCCTGTAGCTAAATTTAAGAACATAGCACGCGCAGCTTTAGCAGGCTTGTCTCGCCTAAAAACGCCCCATTCCCGAGGCTAACTACTTCTTGGTACTCGCCCCTTCTCACGGGTTAAAGCGTGGCGCTAGTCGAGGGACGTAATGGTTTCGTAGACCTCTTAACAGAGCTCTTTTCGGGGAACTTTCGGCACCAAGCGCAGGAACTCAGCGGGTGGCGAATGCTGCAGCGTCTGTCATCTGGATTTAGAAAGGCATTGTGTTTGCACCAGGCTGCATTCAAGCAGCAGTTGAAATAAGGGCAGGCGTATGTCTTGGGGGATTGTCTCTGCACTCGACGTCTGGACTCACGCTGTTTGTTGAGAGTTCAGTGAAAAGCGATGCTTTCAGGGGTTTGTGCGTGGTCTTTTGAGAATAACGAATGAAAAAAGCCCAAGCTCTGTCAGACGTACTGAAAAGTGAGGTCAGTAGTAAAAACACCGGCAGCTGAAAGCGACGCTACTTCGAAAGGTCAATATTTAGCTGTTTTATACCAAGGTAAGGAACATAAAAAATGAAAAAAAATAGAACGCCGTGGGCAGCAAACAGTGACTAAGAAAATGAAGTCGGTTGGTTAAATGCCGCTGCTGGGAACTTATCGCCATGTCAATGGGTGGGTAGAAAAAAAAAACTTTCGGTATGATGACCTTAAACCTTAAAAGCATCCACGCGCTTGTTGCCGTCACTTTCTTTACTACACATCATCGCTCATATTGAGTGTTGACCCCGATTAGTGACCCTAATTAACTAAGCCTTCCTTTAATGTAATTCGCCTGCTGCGTCGTGGGGGGGTTCGCGTACAATGCATCCGTTTATCTTACGGAACACACGTTCATCTGTGGTGCAGAGGTAGGGTTCCCGGTCACGGATCCGAATGACAGATGTTCGATTCCACATGATCGTCTTTTTTTTTTCTTTTCAGTGGAACTGCTTTTGCGGAACTCGCTCAGTCGAATTGCAAAGTCAGTCTTTCGCCGCCGCGTTTCGCTGGGCGTTCCCTCTTTATATTCGTCCCTGGACGTGGATTCACTTTCTCCCCCCTCTTCACTCCTCCCCACTCGGTTTCGCCGGCGCGCCGCGCCGCCGGCAGCTGCCACGGTGGCCACGGCGCCGCCACGCTGAAGGCTCGAAATGCTAGCGTAATGTAGGCGCGCGGCGCGCACACTAGCTGCGTGCTCTGATGTCACACCGCGCATGCGCTCAACTGATGAGGCACGCGGCACGCACACCTGCTGCGGGCTATGACGTCACGCCGCGTATGCCCACAGCTGGAGGAGCGGTGGTGCCACGGCTCAGCGCGCAGTCACGCTGACCTCGCGAAGTGGGTGGCGTAGTGTAGCTATCGCTACAAAAGGTATGTTGTTCGCTTTATCTAGCGGCCTAAAACCTTGCGGAAAAAATAGGATTAACTATGCAGTCAAAAGGCTGCGTAACAGGATCAAAACACGCGCTAATATCGAGAGGGACAACACATCGACACTGCTGTGTGTTCCGCACGAAAACACACAGAAGTAAATGCTGAGTCGTTAATATGAGGTTTAATAAAATAGAGAAAAAATTAGGTACCTCCTAAGAGTTTTTATCAGATTCATCGGATAAAATTAAACGAGAAGTTGCCACAGATAACTGGATCTCCCAGAACATAATGTTGTCATGATTACTGCCAAGACAATAAAGTGAAATAAGCATGAAATGTGCCATAAGTCATAGTCATGAACAGTAGCAAAGAAAAATCTCGCAGCCAAAATGAAGTTCGAAACTTTTGTTACCTTTCTTCGCAACTGCAGCAAAAATAAAGTTGGTCGATAAAGTTTAATAATGTTGCTCGACAAAGTTAAAATCTCATGCTGTAACTTCAAATGGCCATTATGAGTTGACATAGTAGTATATCGTATTAATATTAAACAAAAGTATCTGACGAGCACAAAGAGCAAAATGATTTTTAGTACCGTAAAACGGTCACAGCTTATATTTTGGGATTTAGTATATGCGAGGGTCTAGAAGAACTGCTGCAAGCGGAAGCTGCAGGAAGTAGAAAATACTAACCCTTAGCAGAATGCGTTCACTTGTACATTCGGGCAACAGAAAGAGTTACTACCTAAAATGCTCTGTTTCATTCATCCTGTCTTTCTTTGGGGGGGGGGGGGGGGGGGGATGGAACATGCATGCTCTGCATTGCATGGTTTTCGATGTCATCATGGTCTCATCGAAAAACACGCACTCCCAATCTTTCTGCCACCTTCTGTTAACAGACTTTCAACATAGAACAAATTAATCGCTTCGGTAATATTTTATGAGTAGTCTCGTCTAGTTGCAGCAATGGCGAATAGCCCATTGAAGTGTGTATTAGAGATTTGTACTAATGTTCCTTATGGAATTGTTCCAGTGACCAGCAGCATACACCTTGGTTAACGTCTTTGGGCTCCCATCAGCACCGTTTTAGCTGCGTAAAAATAATCGTTTTCAAACGTTTCGGGATGATCTAGGGCTCAATAAAGTAAAATTTACTCATATATATGAACCTAGAATATTATTGTCATAAAGTTAATAGGTGGTATAATATGGGAGTTTTTTTAGGATTGACGGAAACCATAGTAGGGCACCTTTGATTTATTTTTGCTTCTTCTGAAAACAGTAAGAAAGCAATATATATAAAGAAATGAATTTGCAGAAATTTCATTTCAAACGCACGACAGCACTGTCGCTAGTGAAGTGTAACAAATATGCGTGTGATGAACAAATATGCGAGTAACAAATATGCGAGTAGTGAAGTGTAACAAATATAAAAAAGCCCAGAGACTAAGAAACAGACAAACCTCATGGCCACGTACGAGTTTTTACTACTGAGGCAATGATTATTGACAAAATTAAGAATTAAGGAAACATTGCGCATGTTGTAGTTTATGCTGTAACAGTGACACTGCGACGGGGGAGTTGTGCCGAATCTAAGGAATTCATAAACGAAGTCATCTGGCAGGCAGCGGAAAACGGCGGAAATAATTAAATTGTCATCGATTAGAACGACAGCAAAGGCCGCGAAGTAACTGAGAACATGCCAATAGCAGGAAGTGTGATTTTGTTGTGCCAAGATAAACATTTTCTTCATGAATGAAAAGCAAATGAAATCGCTGATTGGTCAGGCTCATCTCTCGCAGTCTTCGTCGGGCAGAAGAAATTGAGAAGGCAATTACTGTCAGCTATTACTACGAATCAGTGCCGAGGGAATCACGCTAGGCGACGAGAGAAAAAAAAACGTAACTGAAAGGCACATTTCAGCTGTTCCAGTGTTGAAGCTTTTAGCAGCGGTGGTATGGCCGAAAAGAACGGGCAAGAACACGTAGATTTGATCTTGGTTGTTATTATTCTAACGATTCCTGTGAGCACTTAATTCAGCCAGCAGAAAAACTAAATTACGGGAGCCCACAGACTGTAAAGCCTTCATCCCTTGCAGCAACTATTACTGATAATTAAGAACACAAAAATGGTGAAGTTTGCTTAGACGGTCGTCATAGTCACCATGTCCGCAGCGAAGCACGCTTTAGGCAAACGTTCGGAGCAATTCTTTTAGGAGCATGTTGAGAAATATTTGTGGTAATATAATGGTGTAAACTTGACAATACAAGACTTTTTTGACTGAAATGAGCCTGAATAAACTTTCCTGAAAGATTATTAGCTAACAAATGTCAAAAAATTGTGATCCCTACGAAATATAACTCACACAAGTGTAGGGCATGATTTCATCTAATATCGCTTGTAATCGTTCCTGCAATGAAGAATCCGGGTAAAATAATTTAATGGGCCTGATAATGAGCAATGCTGTTGGAGCCCTGAAGTGAAAGACAGCTGCGGGCTAATTCAACCCGAATGTGGTTGAAATAGGCAGTACGCGAAATATGTAGTGGAATTTTCCATTCAAGTTAACCTGACCGTACTATTTCATTACTCATGCACAAAGCCAAAAAAAACGAGTCGAAATACTTTAACAAATTAGAATCATAATGCTTTAATGTCGCACCATCTCTACTCCAGAATCCCGCCTAAACACTGGAACCATCTTTACATTGCAACTGAAGCGGGAAGCTGCGAGAAAGCAGGGCACCATTGGTAAGTGTCACTCCTGTGGAAATCGAGGAGAAAAGCAAGTTCACAGCAGAAAGATGGAAAGTTAGAAAACATGGAGCGAAAATGGCTTAAAAATTAGAAAGGCCACGGATTACGGTGGCAACTGTGTCTCGAATGCCATCGTTTTCTAGAAGGGCACAATCTAATATATATATATATATATATATATATATATATATATATATATATATATATATATATATATATATATATATATATATATATATTTATATATACTGTTTTAGCGAACCGTTCCGAGCCTGTATATTATTACTCCACCTTCTAAACGCTGTGTCACAATCGCGAGAAAGCTGCATCGTTCTTTTTTCGTGAGTGTTGTGCATGTCTATTGCGTCATTGTTTCAACTTGTTTCTGCTTGTGGCTGTCTCTTGTACTTACACGTTCGAGTAACCCTAAGATGGAACGGCTTTTGATCGAGGATTGCTGGAAGACAAGGTTTCAGCGACTGCGGCCTACTTCATACAATATTCAACGAGCCCCTCGCTTTCAACCGAGATTTCTCCACGGGTCTCCGAACGTCGTTTGTACGTGCAGTCGCTCACGCTGTCGCCAATGCCTGACCCGAGAACGAGATTGCGCATTTATTTTCATCTGGGGATTCCGGGGCCAACATCTTCACAATCGGATCTGCAGAGAACCCGTGGATCGGGGAAAATTTACACTATATCGAATACTTCGCTTGCGCTCAGCAAGTGCGTTGATCAGTCACGAAAAGCAGCCTAGATAGATAGATAGATAGATAGATAGATAGATAGATAGATAGATAGATAGATAGATAGACAGACAGACAGACAGACAGACAGACAGACAGACAGACAGACAGACAGACAGACAGACAGACAGACAGACAGACAGACAGACAGATAGATAGATAGATAGATAGATAGATAGATAGATAGATAGATAGATAGATAGATAGATAGATAGATAGATAGATAGATAGATAGATAGATAGATAGATAGATAGATAGATAGATAGATAGATAGATAGATAGATAGATAGATAGATAGATAGATAGATAGATAGATAGATAGATAGATAGATAGATAGATAGATAGATAGATAGATAGATAGATAGATAGATAGATAGATAGATAGATAGATAGATAGATAGATAGATAGATAGATAGATAGATAGATAGATAGATAGATAGATAGATAGATAGATAGATAGATAGATAGATAGATAGATAGATAGATAGATAGATAGATAGATAGATAGATAGATAGATAGATAGATAGATAGATAGATAGATAGATAGATAGATAGATAGATAGATAGATAGATAGATAGATATATAAATAGATAGATAGATAGATAGATAGATAGATAGATAGATAGATAGATAGATAGATAGATAGATAGATAGATAGATAGATAGATAGATAGATAGATTGAAAGATAGATAGATAGATTGAAAGATAGATAGATAGATAGATAGATAGATAGATAGATAGATAGATAGATAGATAGATAGATAAAGGAGAGTGGGGAAAGGAGAGGATACGCTCTTCCCTGAATAAACCCTGTTGAAAGTGTAGCCCTCGTCCTGTTCTCTTCCTCGTCCGTGTTGCCAGTTTGCGCTCTTATGTCTTTCACGAGTATGCACCAACAAGCCCAGTTGCAAGTACTTCTTATTTAAAACAAGAATGCTTCCGGTTGGCTACCCTGCACTGGGGAAGGGAATTAGGGGATTAAAAAGGAAAAATAGAAGCAACGGGAAACACAGTCACAATCTGTCAATCAACGCAGTTGTTCGTAAAAAACAAAACAGTACCTTGTAAGCCTTGATGACACGCCGCTGTTGTGGCCACGGACCGAGTATCTTGTCATCTGTCAGAGGGCGAGGATCAAGGCGGTCCAGAGCACAACGCAGCTTACGTCTTTCGTTCACAATGACAGGGCACTCATATACGAGATGACGGATTGTCTCTTCGCAGACACAGCTTTCGCCAGAAGGGCTGCCGGCCATCCCGACCCGGTAAGCATATCGATTTGTGAAGGCCCTGTACAGTAGTGCGAATAATGTACTCCACGAAGATGAGCAGAAAGATGAAATAATAAATTAACCTCAGTGACGGCTCCTGTGAGGTCTAATCATGTTGCGTACACGTACTAACAAATGCTACTTTATGAGTAGAAGTCCGCTGGCAGATGACAAACCAAGCAAGACAAAAGTCAGAAGGACGGCAACAAGAACCGGCGTCGCAGCGCGTCTTAGTGAAAAATGGTGTGCAGAAACGTGTAGAGACGCATCGAGCAAAGCTTACAGGCGCGTGAGCCTCCAAGAATGTGGGCGCCACTCTCTTTTTCTTGAGGCATCCTACTTTCGACGCCTATTGGTCTTGCGCAACTGATCCGCTCCGAGTTTTCCTTAGACTCGAGCGCAGCCAGTTCAGGGTAGGAAGCGATCTTGTTCAATGCGAGCCGTTTTTAGGCGGGTATCTCGCTGCATCTCTTCGATGCGTGAGGCGGTAAAAACAGTTGGAAGCCGGTATCGGGCTGCGTTCCCACAGGACTTCAGTTATGTGACAACGTAAGAGGGCCGGATGATGCGGCTGTCGTCGCTTCTTTTGAGGCAAGCGCCAACTGTCGCCCCTTTTGGCAGAATGCTTGGCCGGTTGCTAGGCGGTTCAGTACGGCCTTAGGAGTCAAAGGAGTAGCCATAATTGGTCACCCGAAGTACTCTTCCGCTCCGGGTGAAACATGCAGCATTAAATGTGTTGAGTTGGTACTCTCTTAACTGTGTAATGATCGACTAATACGATACTAAGTGACACAGAAGTGATGACATGTTTAGTTTCCGTTCGCAAAACAATAGGCAATTTGAACTGCATTGAATGAACAGCGCCTCTCTAGACATTATTCAAAAGAAAGCTTAAGTGTCAGCCCCTAGAGATGCAGGAGGTCCCCTGTGGGACCACTCACAGCTGAAAATACTTTTACCACCTAAACGACCGATAATTTTAAAGGCAGTACTGGTACCCGAACCCGTAATGAAACTACATTGAAGTTTGCTTTTGATTTAGTGAATGTGTCTGGACATGTAGGGTATATTTACCTTTCCTTACCGCTAGAAATCAGCGTAGATTAGCAATTGTTATTGTAGACTAAAAATGTCAATTTTAATCAATGTACCAGTTGTGCATATTTTTATTGCAGTGGCCACTTATGACGAATGGCTCGAAATTTATTTCCTTTTACGGCATTTTCTTCATATTGGTATTAGAGGGCACACGGGAGGCGTAGAAAAGTTATGCGCGAGGGAGGAAAACGCTGTAGTTCCCCGCAATATTTTTACGTTTTTTTATCGCGGTGGTGCAATCATTTGCTAATACTGCTGGAGACTGAAACAGTACTATTAGTAATTTAGCTACAAGCCTTGAAGCTTGAATGTTTTGAGCACACAGTACGGAGATGCGTGAGCTTTCTAACGCAAATGCGAGTTTTAACAAAGAGAAGCATGTGGATCAACGAATCTCGTGGTTTGTTTAGAATCCGTCACATAGATTAGAATGAATGTGCGCCCAAAAAACGGTGGACATTTCATGCTCTCGTATAACCGTTCCACTGCCTGGCCGATTCGTTCACACGTCAGCTCATCCTCGCGTGTTCTCTCCAAACAAATTTTCACTTAGTCTTAGTAAGAGCTTTCATTTTGACGAAGCTAAGAAATCATCTTGAAAAATATTTCTCCTCCCCTCTAACAGCACCCACCCACGAGAGGATATCAGTTCTGTGCACATACATCATTACAGAACCGAACGGCGTTAAGGACATTGTATTGTTAATTATTAAAAGTCGGCCTTTCCGCAATTGATTACTAAAAAAGCCACGCACACACACCGCTGTAAAGTGCCACAAGCTAGAAAAATAAACAAGTATTCTCTCTTGTGCTTATGCTGCTTTGTTTTTGTTGTCTTCGAATGCCCAGAGAACAATGAACAGAAAGCTGCTTTTAAGATTCATGCATAAATGATCTGCGTTTGGCCGCCAAGTCCCACTGCAGCTATATAAAATGATTTCGAACATTAGATGGGGTGGTATCGTGCCACTCAGCGCAGAGAATGTACGGGAACCCTCTTAATAAAGGAAACTTTTCTGTACGGAAGTAAAGTAAAGCTTTCAAATAATTATTCTTCGATCAACAAGCTTCCGAAGGGAACTGAAGATTTTGTATTGGCGGTACGAGATTACCGTCCGAGTACGTTTGCTATCAAACTTGTCTGAATTTTTCGGATGTGAAACTTACGTTCAAGACATTCTGACATTATGGACATAACTGAAGACCTACCAAAGATTTGGGTACGTTTGCAATCAAAACTTTTCTGAAGAAAATTGCACTGGATGACAACTAGCTAAATGCCTAGGAAGAGATGCTGAAAATATGTAATGAAGGTAAATATACTGTATTATGCTGCGCAGAAACATTTCATAACGCGAAATCCCTAAATGCTTACATTTAGATCAGAACAGTAGACACTCTTTATGGGCAAAATACTGCTTGGACGCCCTTTCCAGGTCTAATTAAGTCATGGCATTAGGCAACAATATCAGCGTATGGAGAAAATATTTTATCAGAACGATTCTCTTTCAACTCAAGTTTCAACTAAAGAACTCCTGATTATTAAGCAATGCGTTTTTATTCTGTAGAGTTATCATTTTTTGGCCTTAGCCGCCGAAAAAAAAACAGAATTTTCAGCCAGTCAGCCTCTTACATGTTGTGTGTGTTTGCTTGAGACAGAGTGGTAGAAAGCTCTGTATCGAAAATGCATAGATTTAGATCCCGTATTTTGCTCTCAAAAAACTTTAACAACAAAAAGAAAGTTTTCATAAAGAGGCCCCAGACGGCATTTCGCGTCGACAGGACAAATTTCTTTCTTCGTTTCTGAGATATAAACCTTCTTTTATGCCCTAAATGTTTGCCGGACGGTTCACATAGCGTGGATACAAAACTCGTGATACGCAATCATTAAGTGGTCCACCAGGTGCTTGATTCTTACTCACATGGTAGAGGAAGTCATGGGGGAATCGAACGAAACATGCAAAGCAAAACTTCCTGCAACAGAAAGAAATGAGCAGAAAAGGTTGTTTCAGGGCCCTTTTCAGCTCCACTCCACACTTGACACTACACTCAGCTGAAGCGTTTTCAAAGACGCCGCTCCGTGCGATGTCTGTGCCGACCCGTTAGCCCAGTGGTGTATATTTGGCTGCGGTACCGGTTTACTAGGCGTGAGTCGATCCCTTTGCAAAGCAGCTTAAGCAAGATTCCCCCCCCCCCTTCCCCACATTTCCCCATATTCTTACTTGCTCCTCTTGTGAGGCAAAACAAACCAGGTCTGCCTCTCCCGCTTCCATGGAGCTCAACGACTCATTCTGCACCGGGCTGGCATTAGGAGCGCGGTTCGCTGAAAGCAATTTATTCTTCTATAGCGCCGTCTGGCTTATCTTTGGCCGTCCGTTCATCTGCGGGCGCAGCGATTTCGTGGTTCCAAGTTAAATTCTCGAACACCATTGCTTCGAGGCAGTGGAATTCAGCTCGCTCAAGCGCCGTCACGAAGGATTCTGAGAAGGAATCGTTTAAGAGAGCTCTCATTTTTTTTTGTCTCTTGGTTCACATGCGGAAGTCGAAACCTGGTTTCTTAGGGGCCTGAAACGGATGTCAATCTGCTGTCAACTTGAACCGCGATGAGAGAACTGCGGAATCACCCGCATGCGCGGATGCTGACTGAAAGAGTGTCGTTGAAGAATGCTTTCAATTCAGTTCCTTGCTGAGGTAAACAGCAAAAAAGAAGCTCAGTTTGGTGCCCGGGTTTAAAGGTTACCGAAGGTTGGAACAGTTGCGTGGGAAGAAAATTCCAAACAGACGATTAAGTAAGGAAGACTTGCTCAAGTCTTGAGCTCACTACGGCTTCAATGCGGGAGGCATTTAAAGGAGACAGTAGTGTCGTCGTCAGTTGCGTAATGACACTTGGAGTCACTGCAATGAAAATATTAACATCAAAACAAAGCGAAGAAACAAGCGGCAAGAAGAAGAAAGAAAAAGGCAGGAAGCATTCTCTGCAAATATTAATACTAAAGAGAAGAGATACAAACGAGGAAGGCTAGCCGCGCATTTTTGCGCAAAGCCTTGTTTCTTCTCAACCTCTATCAGAGGATTTAACAACCGAGACCCCGCTCCCTTCCCACTTTCATCTTTTGTCTTTTTCTTTTCTTATCCGTTTTAACAAACATTGATGGGTAAAGCTGCACGCGACAGAAGTAGCAACGAAGTCCAACTCGGAGTCAATAAACGCCAAGAAAAGGCAGTGGGAACAGTGAAAATTGAAAATTGGTCTTTGACGAAAGGAAATGGCACAGTATCTTTCTCACATACCTCGGCGGACACCCGAACCGTGCAGTGAGGTAAGGAAGTAAGGTGGGAGTGAAAGAAGAAAGAATGAGGTGCCGTAGAGGAGGGCTACGGAATAATTTCGACCACCTAGGAATCTTTAACGTGCACTGACGTCACACAGCAGACGGGCGCCTTAGCGTTTCGCCTCGGTTTTGCTTTTAGTCGCTGCCCAAGACATCGACTTATTCATAGATCTTTTGTTTTTTTACGCTATTTGAAATCCTTCTTATGAACAGTGCTCAGTGGTGTGGTGGTAGTATGACATAATTATTGGCACCTTATATGGTGGTGATTTCTGTGCAGTCGCAAAGAGTCCCTGGTGTTTTATTTTCGGTCACGACTACCTGGGCTCGGTTCTTCATTACTGAGGCCGACTGTTGACTATTGTGCGATGATATTTCAGCGCACGTTAAGCACTCTCAATGCATGAAAATTCATTTGAATTTCTGTAAACAGAAACGAAACTTTGGCGCACAAAGAGCTCATTAGGTTTTACATTATCCCCCAAGGCCACCAGCTAACTCAGCTTTGTATATTAGGCGCACCACATATGTGGACAGAACGCTTTGAACAGGCGTTCTGCGTCATGTAACCTGATCTTTGTGTTGCACCCATTAGCAAAGTACGCTATGCTCTCTGTGAATAGATGATGGCTATTTACGCTCACAACAAAACACGTAATGAATGAATGAATTCTCAAGCATATATGCGAAAGTAGGTATTAGGCACAACATCCCAAGCTAACCATCTGAAGGTGATCGTGCTGAGAAAAAAAAGCCGTATGTTAGTGAGCCAGTGGTGCACATGATGCACATACGAATGAAATGTTTATTAGGCAGTGAAACTCATTCTTCTTCGCATTTTGCATGTCGTTATTCTTATTTTAAATGTTAAAATATTGAAACCAGTATTATAACCATCTTAAATTGTGTTATCGCGGACAGTCTTAGCAATCACAGTATAAGTTAAGAGAAAGAAGAAAATGGATGATTGCTTTCTTTTGTTCAATGAATTGCGGTTCAGAGTGATTTTTGTCTCGCGTCATGACTTCATTTGTGCAAGAAAAAAAAAAGCCTTTTTATTGAGTGTCTCAAAGCACTCTTAATTCTTGGCGCACGCATTTCATAGGTCTATGAATAACACATCGGGACAAGTGTTAAATGGTGTCGCAATACAGGTTTGCAAGTGTTCTAAAATATGTCCTCAATTAAAATTGTTTTACAACGCCTAATAAATTCCCAATTTTCCTTTTTATGATGCCTCTGAAGCGCATTTTTTGTCTATATCGCATCAGTAGTGACATGTTACTTGCAAAATATATATTTAAATGCGGTATAAGTGCGCATACTCGCAAGCTAGATCATTTCTGTGAACGGGCATTAACTCTAAAGTCACAATGGAAGCAATTCTAACCACTTTGAATGCGTGCCCAAAGAAAAGGTGCAAAAAAACGCATTAAACTGCAGCGTTAGACAATTTTCAACCTTGTATTGGTATTTACTGTGTTTAATATGAAAGAAAAATTGTGGCAACGGAACAGTGCTTCGTATTTGCACTCTCATCACTCTAAATTCGACTTATTTGGGCCGGATTGCCCTGGCTTCAATATACGGTCGCACAAACTTCCACACCCCGACAGATGGTGTCATAGTGTCATAGGCCAGATTCTTGAAATAAATATAACATGTGGTCCGGGTAAGAAAAAAAAATGTTTGCGTATGACTGGGTTTTTCATGAGGCATAGCTGCGCCATCTAAATAAAAAGATGATTATTTATCTTCGATGCTTTCACTTGCTTAAGACTTGCTGCTCTAGCTCCTAGCAACGCTTCATGCGAAGTGAAGCGTAAATTGCCGTATGTAATGCCTCTTACTATGTGGCGTCACTTTCGCCACCGTGCAGTTGCAGCGCGCATTACCATAATAATTAGTGCTGGGTAGTGGTGAAAATTCCTCCACTCCACTTGTTTCCGTGACTGTTGCTAACGCAGGAATTGTGATGAATAAACGGGAAGAGCTGAATTCTACTGCAACTTCAGCTAAGACAAATATTAAAGTATAAACACAAGAACTTCTCAGCGAGAACGTCAGATGCCGAAAATTTTCAAGGCAACGAAAGTTATGAAGTATACTGTTACGACGGAGAAAGTCGACTGGGTGGCGGATCGTTGATACATTTGTCACAAAAGATTACATCACTCCGTATAGATATCACATCCTATTCGGAAACGGTGTGGGCCAGCGCTACTGTTATGAAATCAATATTTGTACTTGGTGTCTGCTGTAGGCCACCGAACGCTGCACGTGATTTTATAGACAATTTGCATGAAATTCTGAACGGCCTTGTTTCCCAATATCCTTCTTGTCGAATAAACTTACCAGCAGACTCACACTAACTTTCCATATATTAGTGGGTCCGGTAATTTCCCTGTGGTTAAAGGTGATTTATTGCAAGCTTAAAGTTTCAGTACCTTTGCGCGTGTTTCAATTGCGCACAGCTGGTTGCACATACTACCAGGCATACTGCAGAATCTTCCTGCACGTTAGACTTGATTTTGTGTGCGAACCCACAAATTACTTTGGCAGTTTCATAGTTGTTTCATTACGCGATTAGTTATAGTTACATCATGACCTTATAATTTGCTGTCCATATGACGCAGCTCAAAGCAAGGAAACTCTTTACTAGAGCAAAGCCAACTCTCACATTTCAATGAAAAGCTCTGTAACTATCTCAACGCTTATCTTGAAGGCTTTGATAAGCGAACCGTATGGAAAAACTGGAATCTATTCTCTCAGAAAGTCTAGGAACTGAACGACGAGTATGTTACTGCCATACGCAGTCTATCTAACGAGAAAGCGGCTTGCTTCACTAGCACCCTAAAACGCTTTGCAAATCTTTCGCTGCGCTGAGATGAATAATGCAAGTCATATCTGGGACCGATATCAAATGCCAGAAGAAGACCACAAAAATGCAATCTGTAGAGCTCAAGACTTTATTCAGTACCGCATCGCCAAATCGTTTATCTGAAATTTCAGGCCTAGTTTTGGAGCATTTTGAAGCATTAGGCACAAATATCATCTGCCCTAACCGAATGTCCTGCGATCAATCCTTTGTAAAATATATCATAACCATAAACCACTACCGAAAACCATAGTAGTGAAAGACACTACTTGCAATATTCTTTTTTGTTCAAAAAATTGAGCTTATAATTTCAGGCTTCGCGTTCCACTGCACACCCTCACCAATGTATTAATAGTCTTAAACTTAATGGCGCACATGTACGCGTGTAGTTCCCTTACATTTTAATGATATTGTGATATTGTGCTATTTCATGCGGTGGTATAGAGACCGAACTCCCATGCAGTGGATCTGCAAATTATACACCAGGTACAGCCTGTTCTATTGAAAAAAAAAACTTATGTACACATATATAGGCCGAAATGCGATGAAAGTCATGTTTTTATTGTTATTTGGCAATTTTCAGAATGAATTTGCTATGATCCCGACAAGAAAAAAAGATCCATTTGGTTATTTTAATGCCTCCTCAGATATTACGAACGTACGTATGACTTTCATATCTTTGTTTTAAGTATTGTATATTAGTAGACAGAAATTTTGAAAATGATCAGCCATGCACCTTTTTTTTTTAGCGTTCACAACACTGGGCCGTATATTCTTACGATTCCTCAAACGCTTAGTTCTTTCTATTCCTCGCCTTTGTTCAGCTCCGCATTTCATACCAGAGCCTGACAAGTGATACTGCTTCTTTTGCGGAGAGCACTGACGTCACAAGTAAAAACAACCAGTGGTAGCTGGGCCATAATTTGAACCGTGAAAAGGTTCTCTACTATACACCAATAAAGCGTTATGCAAGAAGCCATGGAAGCAGGTGAGAATGCAGTTGTAACAAAGATAAAATTTTATCTGAATGTGAGACGATGTTTTATGCACAAAAGTAGAGGTGCGGTTACGGACCGCACTTTGGAAACGCATGAAACTATGGGCGTGAAGTCGCACAAATACATAGCTAAAGCGAGTTATCTCACTTTGAAAATGCCTGGGACTGCAGGCGCAACGTAGTGGCCGTTGGCGTCAGGGTTCAATCGGTCATTTTATAATCGCTTGTCCGTGAAGGCGACGCCAATTTGTCATCCTAAGCTTATGCGATGGCAGCGGTGACCGTGAACGGCTTTGAGAGCACTGAACCCTCGTATTCTGTACGCAGCACAGGGTTCTGTCGTAACCTCATTCAAGGAGGCTTCTCCAATGGCAGGTTGCCATTACACATTTAGGCCAGCTTTGTTCAAGCGGATGCCGAAAGGATATATCGGCTTCGTCCGTAGACACGTATCGCATGGCGGCGGTTTTGACAGCGCCGAAACCTCTCCTTCATCCATCTTTTTGTGCTCGCGCCCCAATGCGTTTAGGTGCGGAGAGGTGAGCGGGTTCAGAGCGTGGAAAAACTTAAGTTGTGATGATGCAACGAGGGCATTGAGTCGTGGGATGTTATCTGCTTTTATGGCACAATGATGCAGGGAAGAAGGCCAAAACTGTGAACTATGAATTTCAGAGCAACTATACTAGCTCCCAGGCAAAACTTTATTTTTTCAAGCAGGGTCGAGAAAGCTGGTTGCGCAATCTTTTGCCAGTCACTTTCGGCCCATGGGAGGATGCAACACTCTTCGGGTCTGGCGATTTGCTTGAACCTTTTTTTTTGCGCACGTAAAGCACGCAGGGATTTCAGTAGAGCACTCTGTCCAGCATTACAACCACCGTTAGGGCAGGGAGTCGGGACTTTGTATCTATATAAATATTCCTTACGCTGAAAACGAGGTTAGCCCACCGGAGAAGAAAAAGCAGTATACCTTTTACTGGTTCGCTAATACCGGTTGCATGTTTTAATTTCGGCGTGCCTTGCATCACCTGATAAATATTTCACAGAAGGAGCCAGTTAGGCAGGAGATCTATTTTTTGATTGCCAGTAAATCATTTTTGCTTCCGATTTTAAAGTGTAAAACCTTGTTACAAAGAACATCTACAGAGAACAAGCTTTTTGTGCTTCATTTTGACCCTGAAGCGAGTGCTAAATGCACATCCAGGTGAGCACTAATCAATGTACTTGATCTAGGATGCCTCAAAGCTAGCGTCTTCACTAGATGTCGAAGCAGTCCGTGCTTGGAACAGCCTATTTTTAGACATATAAATGGACTACAAAGGCCCCACGTTTATACCTGAAATAAGGCGTAAAAACTGAAGCAGTACTACGAACTGTATTGGCCAACGCACCCGAGAGTGCTTTGTTCTGGGATGATATCGCGGCGGGTCGATATCATATGCTTGTGCCCTAATATGGCGCACACATTTCAAATCCTGACCAGCGGTATGGAGTGGAGACCCAGTATATTTTGTGCCCAACTAAATTTTAATTAGACGCATCATTATGACCACTTGTCTTTTAGGCCAATCTTGCGGTGATTAACGATTCAGAATTCAAATGAAAGCAGGCGGCCGAGTGCACTTTCTTTTTACACCGACATTTTGCACGATGTTCTAGCTCCTCGCTTTTCTAAAAACACAAGCTCGCTAAAAATAAGTGATGCAACAGTGAGCGGGAGCCGGAGCTTGTGAAGACATTTCTAACCACCGCACGTGCTGCCCTGCCCCTGTAAAATATTTGCTGCTGTGTTTTCGAGGATTTCTCAATGTTCCTTAGGCAGAAATGGCTGAAGTAAAGTTCTTTTTTTCCCTGTAGGCCAGCAGAATTGCCCATACAGAAGCTTCACATAGCCTGATTACCTTTGCTTTGACTTACCAAGTTGGGGATACGAATAGCGCACGTAGACACAGCGTAGATCTATAAATAATGCGTTCCCTCGCAACTCGCTAGACAGCTAGGCGCATGGTTGCCTTAGCGGCGCTAGCGACTGGGAATTCTCTGTTCTGCCATAAGATGCGGTCAGATCGCGAATGTCCCTGAAGCGCTTCGATCGCCTGTGACGTTTCCAGTGGTCATCGTCGAACGGTTCCTCCTATTTTGACTCTGCATGCTAGTTGACCGTACTTACCTTGTTGCACTAGATCTGTTTTTTCACGACGAAATGTAAAGGCACACTCCTCCTTTTGTAGAGCCGGCTAATGGTGATATTACGCATAATAAACTACACGACATGAGTAATATCAGTGCTGAACAATACTGAAACAGGATTACCCCCATCTAGGACACTGTAATCCAGCTTCCAGCCAACCTCCGGATGAATGGACGGATGGACGGGAAGGACGGACGCAGCCAACAACCTTTTAAGTGCGAAACGTCTCCCAGCGCGGTCAAGCTACTTGCCGCAGACGAGATTCAGCAAAGTATCGTAGCCTTGACACGCATATGCAGAACCTCCATCTCTCGCCCATTCTCGAAAAGCCTTGTTTGAGCATGGTTCATCATCGTCTTCACGCTATAAAGAGGTTTGAGAGGTGTCCTGTTCAGAACTCCCGCCGCATCGTACCATGCCGCATCATACCGTCTCGCGTCATACTATTCCGTAACGTGCCATGCCGTACCGCACCAGACTAAACCATGCCAGATTGTACCATGCCATTCTGTACCACACCGCGCCATACCACATCATAGCATGCCGTAGCGCAGCACACTATGTCATACCATACCATACCATACAGTATGCCTTACCATACCATACCACTCCGTGCCATGACTTATAGTACCGTACCGTAACATCGTATACGATGCCGTACTGTGCCGTACTATACCGTATCACCCGTGCCATATAGTACCGTACCATACCACCCATACCATGCCGCATTGTACCGTCCCCTACTATATCCTACTCTTCTGTACAGTGCCGTACCACACCACACCATACCTTATCATAGTTGCGGTATATGGTATGGTATGTCATATCATGTATTAAATACCGTACCACATAGAATGCCATACTGTATCATGCCATTCAATGCCATGCCAAACCATATCATACCCTATAATAGCATACCATAGTTTGCCGTACCATACCTTATTGTTTGTCTGCCATTAGGAAATTAATGGCTTTTGCGAAGAGCCTTAATTTTAAACAGTTATAAAATAAACCTTCATGAGGGGCAGTTTGACATAGCAAAATGCACATGTTGCACTCAGAGAAAACTGTAGCAGCGCACATACGTTTGCGAGCAGGCCAAAGTAGAACAAACGTGCCGGAGAACAGTTTCTACCAAGGAAATCGCCTGCTTCTGCAAGCTTCTCGAATTAAAAGTAAGAAAAGGTGAGATGCAGAAGTGGGAAATATAAGTAGAAATATCTCTCTTTGCTGTTGCATTCGGATGTCATGAGACAAGTGCAATCATGGCTGAGATAAAAGAAGCTGAGATCTTTCAAGGGCGATGTGAACGAGACGTACAAAATACTATGGCAACAGCTGCTTTTTCACTCTCACGGAGGCGAGAGTCGTGTTTTCAAAGATATGAAGTTCTGCTTGCCTGCTCATTCGACACAGCGACATATCACGCCACAGTGACAGCCCCTTATTGCAGAGAACGGTGTTTCGTTAAAGCACGTAAATCATCGCCCTCGTGAGGCAACGGTGGTGGGTGCTCGAAGATGTAGCAGAAGTACACAAGCTTCTATATAGCTTTATTACTGAAATGTCGAGGATATAAAAACTCGTTTTTAAGAGAGTCCGAGCGATGATTTACTTTTTTGGAGATGGCGATGTGATTGACGCAGGTTCACAAATTCAGAATCATGACCTTGTCGGCAATGTAATGCAACAGCCATGTCTGAGCTCAGTTTACATCGATATGTGAGCTCTCCGAACAATTTCGAAATAGGGATCGTAAAAGTATTTTTATATTGTGGCAAGCCAAGGGATATAGAAGTGCGAAGGGATGGCGGTAGTAGAATTTCATTGAGCCATTGGCCAAGCAGGAAATCTCTGCTGCTTGTGACGTGCGATAACATTTGTAGTAAATAAACTACCAAACCTCCAACTTGTAATTGCTAGCTATCGTAGTTGACATGCCCTATGAGAACTCAAAGCCAGTACAATTAGCTTCAATTCATATTGCTCTCCTTCATACTTGTGAGTCCACTCTCTTTCTCGTTTCGTGACTGTCCGACTGCGTAGGATGCTTGGAAACTAGCTAGCGCTCTCGCTGGCCCACTCACTCACTCACTTATGAAAATTTGCTCCAAAAAAAAAAACACAACATGTCACTTTGAATTAGGACTGTCGGCTTCTTTTCCTTCGAAAAAGGTCGCGGATTCTTTCGATTGAGGCTCTTGTGAAGAAAGGATGCGTGCAAAAGCAGCAGATATAAATTTACTGAGGCCTTATTGACTTTGTGCGCAGTGGTTGAGAAAGACTGGTTCCAACGGCTACGTCAGTGTCGGTCTGTGCAAAAAATCATGGCCCGGAAAGCGAACAGGGCACCTTCGTTTTTGAACGAAGTCGCCATCATTTTTGAAAGAAGGTTACTGTTTCTTTTCTAGATCAGGAGGCCATTCTATGATGTATTTCGGGGCACTTAATGTCTATTAGCTAGCTACCAGCTAGGCTGCTAAAGAGAGAACTAAGCTGAAATTCAGTGAAGTGTACTGGCGTGCCGTATAGCATCTGACCGGTGCAAATCCTGTCCATTTCAGCTTGCACGCAAGTGGGAAAAGTTTGCAGCATGCGCTTGAGATGTGCCATTTCTGAGCCTTTCTCCGGAAATGTTCATCTGTCACAGGTCCAGAATGCAGTTATGGAGGAAAATTTTTGCTCTCAATGCACTGTGCAATGACGCGTTGTTTATGCCGACATATTACTGTCCAGGTGTGGTGGTAGCATTTAGGTCGCGTGATTCTGACTGCAGTGTTTGCGCTTTCCCAAAGTGCAGGAAGCGCACCTTTGAGGAACCTTGCCTGGGTGCGAAAAAAAAAACTACAGTAGCCCAACACCTGCCCTATGCTTGCAGTGACTAGACGCAGCACCAGATCTGTGCACACAAACTCGGTTTGTTATTCAATACGCTTTTCTTAGTTGACAAGAAACTCTCCCCTCTAAATGCTTGGTGTACTTTACAACAGAAATATATGCATAGTTTGTGTTTTGATACGTCACACGGCGACACTCTTCTCGTGATGGTCGAGGGTCGAGGAAGGGGGGTTAGCAGTGTGCATGTTTGCCAATTTTTATGTTTATGAATAGAGATCAGGTATGAAATGAGTTCGAGAAAAACATGATGGGGATGTTCAGTTAACAATTACGAAGAAGTTAGCGTTTCCTGCGTCGGCCGGTTGCATAAAGCGAAGTGCAGAGGCAGATGCATTGTGCTGTGCTGTCTCGGTGTGCGCTGTGCGCTGCAATGAACACGAGCGCAAGTAGCCGTGATTATGCACAGGCTCTCCTTCTTAGGGCACTGCCCGCGCTGGTTTCATCGAACTACATTGACGTAACGCTCACAGGAGTGATTAAGGTTGAATCGCAGTCAGAGCGGAACCGTTCTGCCAGGTGATTCCAATGCAGGGATCATTAGGCACTATCAGTGCATCGAAGACGTAACTGAGCGAGAATTTCTCGCGAAACTAACCGGTCTAGCGCCGCCACTAACCCTAGATTACAGCCACCTTTGAAGTCCGGAACACGTTTAATTGTAAACCTATAATCGCACGACGAAAACAGTTTAGGTCTAAGGGAAATCTAGTTTAGACAAACGAGCTACACTTGCTGCCATAGCGGACTAAACTTATGTTTATGGTCGTCCAGTTCTAAGAGGAGCCAACGAGCGCCTGATGAAGTTAAGTCGCAGCTCCACATAACGTCACACTAGACTAATACCCACATTACTACGTTACTACGGAAGTGAGAAGAAGCTCGGAAGTTATAAAAGCTGCACGCGTTGCCTACGAGAGCTCTTTATCTCGCAAGAACACAACATAGCGGGCATATGTGTTCCCCTTAGTTCGGGGCTACCTTCTCCTCGAATAGATAAATACCAGCTGTTTTATCACGTTCTCCGCGAACTAAGAAGCGATAACAAAAAACTGCACCTCTTACTCTAATTTAGGCAAGGAAATGAAAAGGAATTCTCTTTTTTTACTGCTTTGCACGTAGCACATTATAAACTACAGAATGAAAAACGCGGGGGCTTGAAACCCTGACCCCTTCAACGTCGGGGATCATACTGAGGGTGTTGAAGCACGTTTCTGGTACCGTTTGAGACTATTCTGTAAACCTACTTAGTGCCGCTAGCAATCTGTGCTCTAGAAAAAAGACATTAGTGTCGAAAGCGACTAGCGGCTTAGCTGGGCTTTTGGAGATTACTTAGAAGAAAATAAACAACTGAAAGTTCGCGCGTGCGTTCATCTAGTCTCTCCCTTAGTGATCAACTTTCCATTTAAACGCAAGACACTTACGTTGAAGGAAAAATACCGAGTGAGTTCACAGGCTGGCTTAAATATTTTCGCCACTGTGGAGCAGTCATAAGCGTGTTATGCAGCATTTATGTCGGCAACTAGTGCGTGAATTGGTTGAGTGACACACGTAGTGAACTGCTTTTTTCTACGCTCATACAGTGTTGGTTTGACCGGTTCGCCTTGCTTTTTCAAACATGGTGATGTCTTTGCTGTGGCTTTTTTTGTGCAAACGCAGAAACCACGCTGAGGTCAGGGCCATGGATGCCGAACGAGGATTCGCATAGCCCCGAATTAGAGGTCGTATTCGATTCGAGGAAGAAGATTGGTGTTGGTTTTATGGGGTTTGAAATCCGAAAACGACTAAGGCTATGAGGGAGGCCGTAGTGGAGGGCTCCGGATAATTTTAGCCATCTGGGGTTCTTTAAAGCGCGCTGACATTGCACAGCACATGGGGCTGTAGCATTTATTCTCAACGAAATGCGACCGCCGCGGCCGGGATCAAACCCGCGTCTTTCGACTCGGTGGCCGAGCAACATAACCACTGAGCCACCGCAGCGGGTTCCGATGGAGAGGAGTAAGTATTATAATTTTTTTATTTATGAATATTGTGTTTGCTGAATAATAATAAAAACAACATTGTGGAGTGCAGTTATCATAACTAGTTTTTCTATACCGAGGATTAGCTTCGTTTCTACTGCTCTCTTTTGCTTTCGTAGTGCTGTACATATGAATAGGGTAAGAGTATTGTCTTTGTGGAGTCTAGGTGGAGTCTTGGTGGAGTCTTGGTGGAGTCTTGGTGGAGTCTTGGTGGAGATGTTGAAATTACCATTCTAGGAATTGAGAAGTTGCACAGTCTAAGGAACTGAATTGTGGCGTTATTTCAGACTTTCTCTTGATCTGTGACAACAATGGAAAGAGGCTTAGTTTTCGGAGCTAAGAACGCAGGCAACGAATTCTCGTTAAAAAATTTTGCAGTTTTGTCCATTCCTCACAACCGTATAAAATGTTCCTGCAAAGTTGCCTCGAAGCTCTGCAAGGAAATAAAAATGATCTCTTGTCTTGAGAAAATGACACTGACGACATAATGCGGTGCAGACGCTGGCAAGAGATACGGTCTGAATCACCCGTGAAATATGAAAGCATGATAAAGCTCTCGCGCTTCTTGCCTTGAGACTTCGCTGAGATTAGTGCTATTTCCCAAACGTTTGCTGCTTTACATCTTTGTGGTAGCAGTTATTTCGATACTATGCTGTGTTCTAAATTATTGCTTTTAAGACCCAGCATCACCTTCCTTTTTACTTCTATTCACATCGTTTTCAAATAGGTGCTGTTATTAGAAGCCAAAAAGGTAATACGTCTGCGGGGTAGTTTTTGTGACTTCAACATCCATCTAACTTACTGTGGCGTAAACAGATGCCTTTTAATGCAATCGGTTGTTTTCGTCGGTGACCTTCGCTTTGCAGTGATACGCTGATACGCGAGGAAGCGGACAGTTGTAACTGAACTAATGTTCTTTTATAAAATGGCACATAATTCTTAAGCCACTTCGGGAGGAGGAAGAAACCAAAAGTTGTGTTCTAACCGTCGTATCTGTCCCCCCCCCCCCCCCCCAATCTCCTGTAGTGAGTACGCGGCACTCATCCCTTGAGGACAACAACAACAATAATGTGAGTCGATGAATAGTTTCAGCAACGGCCATGCATATGACTCACATCTTTTAGCGAGACTCACACATGCTAATTACATGGATGTGTATGAAAGACTCTTTCGATGAACAAAAAAGTGAGAAAATTGAGTGCGGGTACCTTAATAATAGCTGTGTGCTTGATGTCGTCCCATTTCAGCGTTAAGAACATTGTGCGTCTAGAGCCAAACCTGCATTAAACAAAAAGAAACCAACCTACGCTGTGAGTACTGCTCACAGTTGTGTCGGCGCTACGCGTCTCGCGAACCAGACGTGCACAATCTTGGAATCGCACGCTCGATGATTGATATATGATAGCAGTGGTTCTTAGCTACATGCTTTCACTTTTAATTGAAAGAGTCGCCACTATTTGGCACTTGATTTGTTCTTCGCAGTGTGCCGAGCTTGCTCCTATGTATGCCTCTCCCCCAGATCCTAAGCATGCTTCTCCCCCAGACAAAACAGTGGTGCGTACTTATTAATTAAGGCAGTGCAAACATGATCCTGTCATTCCTTCATATTTCACGCAGCCATTCGTTTTCTGCTGCTTAATTGATTGTCTGAGCCGACACTTTTTTTCCCCTAATTAATTCCTTCCTAAACGGCCTCATTCTCGATTCAAGTCTTACTTGATTGCAGCTCTCAGTGAAGCCTAATAAATGCTCACGTGCGAGAACGCACAACGCTAATCGATATTTCGATGAAATATGTTTCTGTCTCTTAAGTGGAAACTGAAATCGCAAGAAAAATGTCTACGCCTTTGTGACGCTTAGGAGCCATGATAATGAAGAAGTAAAAGCTTGAAGCTGCGCAGATATGGTTTCAGGCTGAGCAAGCCCTTCCAGCGCGAGCCTGTGCTAATTTATTGCCGGGCTGGTGGTGTCCAGCTCTCATTACGAGACGGCGTACCGCAGAGTGCCCCTTAAAGTTAGGTTCGAGAACCTCCTAGAGTGCAAAGCCCAACAACGGAGCAGCCTTTGTCTGCAGGAAATAAGTTCACTAACAAAAGTAGCAGCACTGCTCCTAACACTGCTCCTTGACAGCAATGCTCCCTGAATCTTTCAGGCTTGCCTGGTTGCTGAGTAAGTTGGAGCGCTCGGCCTCTCGTATGGTTAGCAGAACAAAGCAGAAACATAGTTTGCTACTGTAAGTTTAACGAGGTGGCGATAGTGGTTTCGGGCTAACTGAGCGTTGGCATGAATACTCCGAGCTCCTGCATATCACACGAAGCGTTTTCGGGAGCCTGACGGTGAACTTCAATGGCTGGTTTGCGTTCAGATGCCCACAAAACATTTCTTTACGTGCACAGTTGAAAGGTGTATATTTATCAAGTTCTGTTCAACAAAAGCTCCAAGAAAGAAAATAAAAGGGAAAAGGGAATGGGAAAGGAGATTGCATTTTATGCCGAAGAAAAAATAAGCATAATTTAAGACGTCAGCGAGACAGAGTTGTCTAATTCCCTTGCCTTCACCGTGCAGGTGTAGTCGCCCTTCATCATCTGCGTGATGCTCCCGGGCATCTTTTGCCCTCTGTGGCCGACCGCGATAGAGCGCGCACCCTTGCTCGGTTCGGCTTACGGAGGCACAATCACAATCTACGCAGCAGTAACAAACGCATTTTTTCCCGCAATAATAACTGAGCACAACTGAATCCTCAGTCCAACTTGGAAGGCCTCACAGTCAGCGACCAAACTCAACGTGCCCACTATAAATGAGAAACGACCATCCCCGGCACTCTGCGGGCTCGGTGGTTGTGCCACAAAAGAGTTTTCTTGTTCACTTGTCTTCGTCATGCAGGTTTGTGGCCATGACAGTCTTTTTTGAAAGAAAAACAACTAGCTATTTTGGTACAGCTCCTGAGCACTCAGTGTTGTCTTGTTATCAGTGCCGAGTGCCTTCATGTTGTTCGGTTCTTGTTACTGTTATGCGGTAACAATGAGAGGAACCCTGGCCCTGATAAGCTAGACATTATTCTTGACGAACTGAGCAGAACACAAATGGTATGTATGGAAAAACACCAAGAAAGTTTTCTGCCAGTTAGTAAGGGTGCACCACAGGGAAGCCTCTTACGACCTTTCTCGTTGAATATTTTATTAATGACATTTTCCTTATCAGTAGGTCAGCAAAATTTGTCATATACGCCGATGACTGTTCTATACTTAAGGCTGGTCCGGATGGAGACTTGTGAAGACTTTCTTATTAACTTATCCTCCTGGTAACATTCCAATGGACTGAAAATAAATCCAAGCAAAACTAAAATAATGGTATTCATAGCGAAAAATAAGACGTTTAAATCGAATCATGTCATAACCTATGAAGCACAGAACATTGATATCGTAGAATCACTTAAAATACTGGGGGTTACATTTAGCAGCACATTAAGCTGGGATTTTTATGTTGCTAAAATACGTAAAAAATCTCCGCTGTAGCTGGAGTGGTCTCGCGTTGTAGCACTATCCTTCCAACACGCGTTAAGCTCCAAATATACCGTGCCTGATTTGCTTCACATATCGAATACTGTAATCTTGTCTGGCGTAACACAACCAATACAAATAAAGGAAAAATTTTTGCAATTAAAAAAAATTATACAATACACCGGGAATCATGAACACTTTTAGCACATACCGGTCCGCTTTTCGCAACCAATAAGGTCATTCCTGTTTATTCATTATACGATTTCCTGATTTTGCGTACATACTTCTCTCTGACTAATTCATTTCGAGACTTTTTACTTTCAACCGCTTAACTAGAGCGCCACGAACCAGTCCTATCTACACGAAACACGGAAAACTGACACGTTCCTCGTTTCCGAACAAATTATAAGAGCCAGTCATGGAAGCATAACCTCCCATCACTGCTAAACAAGTTTAAACTTGACACTAAGCCCGCAAGAAACGACTTGCGGGAAGAATTTATAATCGCACAGTTAAACCCTAAATGTCTGTACATATTTTGATCACATTGTGTTTCCGTATCAAATTCTGACGTCCATTGCATGATTACGTCGCCTACTATGGTTGGTTTTTGAACATGTAACATGTTCAGTATGTGATAAGTTCTATAAGAGTCAGTTTTTGTATTGTATACACTAGTCGTGTATACCTAGCTTGTATATAACATTCGATATAATATTGTTTTTTTTGGTGATATTGCAATCATTTATCTGCACTGCTCTACCTTGTTATGGTCTTTCGGGCCTCGTAAAGCTGCCACGAGTATATATGTGGTGAAATTATTGAATTGGATTGGAATTGAATTGAACTAAAAAAGATGTCTTCTGATGCGACCAAATTAGTAACTGAAGTGCAGAATTAGGGGGTCAACAGCTCTTAATAGATAAAGAAACGACAGATTTAACCACACGTCTTAGCTCATTAAAAACCCACTGTGAAAGCATTTCTACACTGCGCACAGACCTAGAGGTGATCCGAAACACTACAACCGAAACGGCTAATCTAGATGGCATGCTAGAGGCTCATATGGAGGACGCCAAAAATCACTCCCGGCGAAACAGCCTATTTTTTTATGGTTTACCCAATACTAACCCATCTGAAACCTTTTTGCAATCTGAAGACCGAATCATTCGCTACTGGTCTGTCTACCTTGACGCCCAATCAAGTCCAAACAAAATTGAACGTGCCCATTGCCTCGGACGACACTCTGAGGATCGGCAACGCCCGATTATCGTAATGTTTACATCTTTCAAAACTGAAGAACTGAAGAGTCAATTCTTTCCAAAGGCCCAAATTTCAAAGATACAGGCTACAGCATTGGTGAAGAACTTTCACGCCATGTCCCGGATTGCCGAAAGCACACTGTAGCTTTTGCCAAGGCGAAGTATGTCTCTATTTCCCTGTCGTTGAAAACATTGCATATCGACCCAAATTGTTACATTCTTTATGAATCGTCTTAAACTGTTAAAAAAATCTTAAAAATCAACTCATCCCTGCCGGCCATCGCAATATCCTCCACCTACTCTTCCTGTCAATTTTTCTCTGTCGGTAATCTTTGCTAACATTCGCAGCTTCCTGCCGATACGTAACATCGTGTCAAAGCTTTTATTATCATCAAACAGCAATCTACGTGTAGTAACCGAAATTGGTTGAACAACGACATAAATGACACGTAGATTGTGTTTGAATTGCCAAATTTTCGTCTTTTCCGCGCCAATCGCAAAAAATCTAGTGGATAGGCAGTTATAATAGCCATCAACGACCAGTTAACGTGTTTCGTCATCAACGTCGCGTCGGACTTAAAAATATGATGGGCCATGTGCCGTGCTTCACCGCTGACGCACTCAATCGGTGTGTGTTATAGGCCACCTCGCACAAGTACAGACTTTCCTCGCAAACTTCAGAGCATTCTAAATCAACTGGTTTCGAAGCACTCTAAGGCACATATTCTGCTTTTTAGCGATTTCAACTAGCCCAATATCGACTAGAATAGTCAACCTCAGCCCATAGGCAGCCAGAAAGAGCCGAGGAAATTCGTTGTTGTTTGTGTTAATTTTTATTTGACTCAACTATTACCTGAACCGACACGTGTCACAGCAGAAGCAGCTAACACTTTGGACATCATACTGACCACTCATCCAGATAGCTTCCTTAGATATCCCCGAGAAATCAGCGACTATAAAATAATTCATGCCACTTTTGACTTCACACCTGTAATAAAAGAAACTTCTCAGAAAGCTAATATAGGCTCTACGACAAAGGCTTCTGGTTTCGGGGGGTTTAACGTCCCAAAGCGACTCAGGCTGTGAGGGACGCCGTAATGAAGGTTTACAGAAATTTCGATTACCTGGGGTTCTTTAAAGGGGTGGAGACACGAAACTTTTGGTTGGCGTGTTCTTTGTTTAAAAAGTTTCGTATTGCACCAGGACGCGTGATACACGCTGGACAATTCATATAAGTGCAGGAAATAACCTTTTATTGCATTATTTATACTGAGCGATTTCGGTTTCGGTTTCTGAGCGCCGGGGTGTGCTGCGACGTCACGATCAGGGAAGAGCAGCAGCCCTGGTCACATGGGCCCCAAACGTTGTGACACACGTATTGCTGTGTCGTCTGCTCTCGTACACATGCTGTGTATAGGAGCGCCTTTCGAAATCATGTTCCGACAGAATTGGTCGGTACTGCGATGTGCTAAGAAAAGCCATGCGAGCGAGGAACGACACTGAGTCCTGAAACCAAGCGGTTCGCTTCGGCCGATCTCAATCGCCATACTGCGTATGCCAACGCGGTTTCAGCGTTCTATTTCGCTTTGCCACGCCGACGCTCTTGCAGCCGTCTGTGTCAGTGGCCCGTAGCTGACCCTGGTCACATTACAGAGACACGATGCTTCACTTTTCCAACCGACCAATACCCGTCTCTGTCTTTACTTCGCGCTGCCCACGCAGCCGCGCTGCGAGACTGCGCGGGGTCCCGTGGCTGCTGATCACGATATCTGCTGCTTGTTTAGCAAACAGTCCATGTATTCGATAAATGGATGCTTCCAGACAATTGTACAGGATTCAGCATTTACCGCACGGGTACGTAACTCCTCCAGGAATGCGCCCACGACGAGGACTGCATCTCAGCGCTACTTTTGCTTATATATCTGCATCTGTATACCGGCAGCAATTGCGCGTTAGTTCGGCAGAAATTGCAAGCTGCGTTCTACTTAGGCTAAGCAAGCTCATGTCTTTTGCGCCGGTTGTGGGTTTACTTGTTTGCGCAGTGCGATAACTTTTCAGGAATCGCCGAAGAATGCGAGCGCCAGCCTGGGGAATGCTTCATAGCCAGGTTGTTGACAACGCGTAGGACCGGTGCTTCTGACTCGTTGTAACTGCTTTTTTGCTTTTTCCGATGAGTGCAATACTTGGATTTAAATTGAATTATCTAGAGGTATGCTCGGCGCCCATTTGCGATAAACAAAATGGCTTAATTTGTTGTTCTCAAGCGACGCCGACGACTGCTAGCTGCCGCCGCGGGCGCCTACAGCATTGGTCGACAGACTGGGTCACACCGCCTAGCAGCGGCACTTCCCGCTTGATGTATTCGCATCCTAAGATGTAAACAATCCTCGACTTAAGGTCACTGCTGTCAAAACTACGCTCGATGACCATATGTATCCGCTAAAACTTGTGAACTCGCTCTCCACAAACGCCGACATAGCACATACGAACCCAGCGGACTCGCTAGGTCTATTCGTATTGCAGGTGAGCCGAAGGGTGAACATATGAAATGTAGTCGCTCGTTTCGCTTATTCGTATTACGGAGAAGGTGCAAGCAAGAGAGTCATCGTCTCATAGACGTGAAGGGTTCGCTCGGCCGCCGATATAAGGTGTAGGCTGGTGCGTCCGCAACGGCATATATGCCGATCAGCACACCGACGGCTGAGTCGCCAAAGCAGCGCCTCGCCGATGTCGCGCGTCGCCGTTCATAGCACGTCACGTTACTGTGTTGTGATGTCACTGCTATTCACTGATATCGTTCCCAGGGCTCTACGTCACCACCTATAGCGTTAGCGATCGGCCTCCATTGCGAAAAAAAGCACTTAGGGACTCTTTGAAGCTCAATTGAAATATATTTTAAGCGCTTGTTGCGTCGAATACTTCGCCGTGGGTGACGTTACATACAGAAGAAGCCCATAACAAGCTTACTATAGCCTCAAAATTTGATGTCCCAACCCCTTTAACGTGCACTGAAATCGCACAGCACAAAGGCCTCTAAAATTCCGCATCCATCGGAATTCGACTGTCGCGGCCGGGTCTACGACAAAAGAAACTACGAAGCAATCAGCAATGAAATAACTTACTTCCTGTCAGTATTCGAAACGTCCATTCATACTAGATGTGTAAATAAAAAATTGACACTTTTAAAACATAAAATAGCCGAAGTAAGGAATAAATATATTCCAACATGTGCTTTTAGGAACACTAATAAGAGGATCTGGTTTACCAAAACACTAAAAAGGCTAGAAAATAAAAAAACGCGCAATTCGTACCACTAACCCTAGCAGCACAAGTAATTGGCCCAACATTGGAACTGTATTGGCAAATCTGGGCCTACAAAGGACCAGGATGGGCCATCCTGTAGCAATATTGGGCCGATGACCTGTGCTGCTTGGGTATAAGTGACAAGAAAGCCCAAACTCATTGCAAAAATACCACGATACTGAACACGCATACTTGAACGCGATTGTAAATGCTAATTAAGCGCTACTTCTACGAATCAGACCAACCAAAAATGACAGTTGATAAAGATAAGAAGTTCTAGAAAGTAATAAACCCTAAGGAACCACGCGCTGTTACCTTCACTAACAATGCTTGTGTCACAATGAACGATTAGAAATGTGCAAAAGCATTCAACTCTGCTTTTTTTATCCGTTTTTACTGATGAATTCCAAGTGCCCTGTTCAGCATTACTTAATTACAAAATAAAAATTCGTCTGCCACCGGCATAGATGTTAAGAACTCAAAACTTTTGGAGACTACTAAACTAGTTTCTTCTAATATTTTTTGTTCACAGTTTGCACTGCCACTCTCTGAATGAACCATATCGCAGACTTGAAAGTGAGGAAGGTCAGTGCCGTCCACAAAATAGGTACTACTGATTCACCTCTTAATTATCGCTATATTTATTGGACAAGTGTACTCAGCAAACTAATTGACCATGTCATTTATGGCGAAATCATGCAATTCCTAGACTTGAAATAACTTCTTCCATCCGTGACAGCATGGATTTCGCAAGAGAGTTTCCTGCGAAACTAAACTATCCATTTTTATTCATGACATTCTCGCCAGCCCTGATATTAATCTACAAACTCACGCCACATTCCTAAACTGCTCTAAGGCATTCGACAATGCACTGGTGCGGACAGAAGTAAACGAAGCACGCTATTCCCTTCTAACATTTTTCACACCCTGCCTAATTAAAAGTGGCAGCTGTGGTACATGCAGGCTGGTAGCGAACGCTAGTGAGCTTTCTCATGGACAAGCAATGTTTCTTCCCGTCTTATAGGGAAGACGCTATAGAACTTAGAACGCAGTAGCGTGCTCCGATTACTTAAGTCCGCACCTATACCTCAGCAACCGCTGGGCTCTTAAACTTTCCCTTTTGAACCTACATCCAAACATTATCGCATGAGTTAAAGAATTCCTCAAGCATTGCTCTCAGTCGGTCTTCATTAATAACCAACGTTCCCTGCCGCTTCCAGTCACCTCTGGCGTCCCGCAGGGCTCCGTACTCGGTGCTTTGTTATTCCTCATTTACTCTAATGACTTATCCCCGCACGTATCATGTCATATCCGCTTGTTCGCTGATGACTGCTTTATCGTTCAGAAACTAACCCTTCTGACCAAGAATCCCTACAGAGAGACTTAAATCATGTGCAAAACTGCTGTTTTCAGTGGCTGATGACGCTCAACCCTATCAAATGTAAGTGTATATCTTTTCACCGCCATCAAAATCATTTTGTCTTCAAAGACACATTTTCTAACTCCCCAGTTGACCTTGTCCAGTCGTACAAATGCTTAGGTATTACCACTTTTAATGAATTATCCGGTTGTTTGCATGTGACTAGCCTGATATGATCGGCTGACAAAACACTTGGCTTCTTAAAACGTCACCTGCGGGATGCCCCACAACATGAGAGACTACAAGCATACATTTCGTTCATCAAAACTGAAATACAAGACCATCTGAAACCTTCATCAAGCATATTTAACAAATGCCCCGGAAGCTGCCCAAAAGAGAGCCACCAGATTCATTCACTCTTCATACTCATATGAAATTAGCATGTCATCCATAAAATTGTAATCAGGTTTGCGTAATCTTTCTGCTCGTCGTCGCACTGCCAGCTTTGACTTGTTTCACAAGTTTTTTTATTCACTGCTCAGAGAAGAACCTTACATCTGCGCACCCCGATCACGCAGATACCATCGCATCGGTCACTCTCCAAGTTCTGCGGTCATGCACCAGTACTACTTTGTTTACAAACTGTTTTTTTTTTTTTTTGCCGAGTAGCAGCCGACTGGAAAGGTCTTCCCCACAATATCGCTGCCATAAGTTGCCCATCAGCGTTTATGGCTGCTGTCAACGCTTGTATCTTGTAAATCCCACACCTTAAGTTTTGCCCCATGGGTGGAATTTAAGAAAAATAAAGTGATGCGATGTGAAGTGAAGGTCAAGATCAAGCCAGAGGCTTCAGCGATGGCCTGGTTTTTGAAGCTCTGATCGTGAAGTAATGCTTTCGTTCTAAAAACTGGAGGCGACTCAGAAGGCGGTTCCCAACTGCGCTCCGAATACGCTCTTCAGTCATGCGCTGAAGAATGGCTGCCTACAAATACAGTGCGCTCGAGGCTTTTTTTTTCGGAAAAGCGTTGCTAAGAGCGACAGGGATTTTTAACCAGTTTTAAGACGTAACCACGTAGCTTAACGGGCTGTTCCATTATTTCTATTCTTTAATGCGACTTAATATCCTCTTTCATCAATTTCATCGCGAACTCACCATCAGGACCGAACATTAGCGTTTCACCGGCGCCCGGTATCAACTCGCACTTCGGCGCAAATTTACATTTCGGGCGTTGTTCAGCTCCAAGCTCCACAGGGGCAAGTGCCGTGAGAAGGTTCGAACTGAAGCTTGGCTGGAGCGATTGCCGGATTACCTTAGCGTAGTTACCAGATTACCGGATTACCTTAGCTTCTACTTCCTCCGGTGTCTCAACGATTCCAAGTGAATGAGCCTGCTCATGGAAGGTTAAGACTGATTTGCCATCGTTTTCAACTGCGCTATACCAGCACCGTGGCGCTGTTAACTGCTCTGGCCAGTAGTACTGCGTGCGCCTACTTGCCACTGTGGCAAAGTTTCCCCCGCCATTCTTTCGCCTTTCTGTCACCTTGAAGAAAAAAAAAAAGCGACAATTTCTTACAGACTGTCGGTAAGACTTGTAGCTACACAAAAAAGCTACATATTTCATTCGCTAAGGATATAGCTGCATAAACATCAAGGGCTGCGCTTTTTAAAGTGAAGGTCATTTCTGTGCACGGAGTAACGTGCAGTTAACTAGACGAGTGGGAATCTCAAAGAATGCACTATTTCACTTTTGTCGCTTGCTTGTGGAAGTGGCTCTTTTTGTGCCTGCTATTGTCGCCTGCGATATTTCATCCGTCGGCCTTTGTGGTTGTTGCTTATCATGAGCCATTCTCGACATCTTACATCAAGACTCGCTGTTTTACTGGCTACTTACAACTGGGAAAACTTTGAGACTTTCCTTCTAAGATATTGGTCAGGCTTTTTTGAACTGGATCGTGAGATTACTATGCTTGCAGTGGTCTCAAGGGGCACATCGAGAAAGGGTTTAAGATTTGGTGCTTCTCTGTTGTGCACTCGGTAAAAAACAGCTTCTTATAGCTTTTATACAAAACTAAAAAAGCAGGATACAATAACCGCAGTTTGGTGAGACCTCCGGAGGCGTGAGCTTCCCGGATGTGAAAGAAGAAAAGCAAGCAGGAAAGGTGCAAATTGTAACTTTTACAGAATCCAGCATCTTCTTGGTGCTTATTCTTCCTCCCATTGATAGCTTATTCTGACTCAGAAAATGGGCCCGATACTGGAAACCTGAAGAAGAGAGAAAGGAGCAAAATTTTTCTGAACACAATCAGTGCAGTGGAAGAACACCAACCACTTTAGAGCAAGGGTGTGGTTCAACTGCCCAGTGCTCTCGTAATGAGCCACCATGTATCAATCAATGACCTCCTTATAGTTGTGTTTTGTGCACATGGTCCAGAAAATATTGAGCACGAAGTGCAAGGTATTGCGTGCAATGTGTACAAAGTCTTAACCTATATCCTCTGCATTGCTTAATTGCCGCTACTGCACTGCAGAAGAGAGCTGGTGTTTGAGTGTGCTACCACAAAGACCCCCACTCACCGGTCTCACCACTGTCTGTCTAGCGACCCAGGTTGCTCGGGAAGAGCTCCCTGTGTCTCAAAATTCCCACTTATGGCATAAAAAAGCCATCGCAGGGAAGTGGCGTATCGCTTAGCCGCTGCACCACTGTGCCAGGGGTGGGATGAGAACACCCAGCGTTTTATGAATATAGAGAATCGCCAGTACAGCATATGGGGGTATTAACCGATTAACGCCATCGCGTCATATCTTTAAGGGGAGTTTAAGTTCCCCCCCCCCCCCCCAGGTTTAGTGCGCTAGCACTAAGGCCTGCACTCCGTGATTTCGCCAACCCTTGTCTGAAGCCAGCATGACCTTGAGAACACAGCCTCGAACCGAAGCCGAAGTGGAAACCGAAGTGCTCGCGCACATCTAATTCGCATTTGACCTAACCACACTAAATCCTCCGTTATTATTCTTTACCAATTTCATGGCAGTGATAGTTGAGCGATGGTGTGGTTAGTTTATGGGGTTGAACCTCCCAAAGCGACTCAGGCAATGAGGGAAGTTGTAGCGGAAGGCTCGCAATAATCTGGACCACCTGGTGTTCTTAACGTGCACTGACGTCGCATACTTCACGGACCTAAGACATTTCCCCTTCGTCTAAATGCGATCTCCACGGCTCAGATCGAACCAACGTCCTTCGGGTCAGCAGCCGAGCACCATAACCACTGAGTCACTGCGGCGAGTTGTGAATTATTTGCTTGTCGCTTGGGCCTCATCATCATCACCCTGACTACGCCCACTGCAGGACAAACGTTTCCCCAATATCTCTCTAATTAGCCCTTTCCTGTGCCAGCCGCCGTAACCTTATCTATGCGAATTTCGTTATCTCATCCGCCCACCTAACTTTCTGCCGCCCCGTGCTACGCTTGCTATCTTTTGGAATTCAATCCGTTACCCTTAATGACCAGTGGTTATCTTGCCCTCGCATTGCATGCCCTGTGCAAGCCCGTTTCTTTCTCATGATTTCGAGTAGGATCAAGATTAAAGAAGAACGCGCTCAAATCCTAATACCGTTTGCCACTCGGGTATATAGGCAATTTATCCTGTTCTGGCGACTTAACCATCGGGCTGTCAAGGCATGGTTTTCTGGTGGTTAACCCCGTGATTACTGTAACCTAGATGTTTACAATTAAATCAAATGCTCAACCAATTCCTAAGTTTGCTCTGGGTAGTCCTAGCAAACAACGAAAATTCTTTTTTTTTGCTATTGGCTACTTCCTCGGCGAAAGAATGCACCTAATAAAACTTGCGACAGACCAGTGTGCTAAATGGGAGCGCCAGCGCACTTCACATGCAGTTTGTAACACTGCCGTCAGCAGAGATTTTCTGGGCCATGCCAAGCTGTGATTTACAGCTTATAGCCCAGATATCCTTCCAAACTTCTGGTAAAATAAATTAAATTGATCTGAATTGCGTATGACGCTCAACTATAATTACATAAAAATGTCTAGGTCCTTGGCTACGGCCCAAAACTTCCTCTCTGCATGCGAACCGTGCTTCAAGATCTCGCCGCCCACTATTGGAGCGCCTTCCCCGCAGAAGCGACACGCGAGACACGACGGCTGCAGAGCAGGCTGGCTGGAGCGCCAACCGCGTTGTTTCAAGCCCTCTTCAATCTGCTAATATCGAAGCGCCTCAGCATTTATGGTTTCGTTTTTCGCAAAGCGCAGAGGACATGGCGGAGCGTGAGCTGCATAAGTGCTCATTCAATTTAAGAAGCAGGAGGTTTCACTTTACGCTCTGGGGATCCTTCCTTCCCGCGGCATGCTTCGGAAACAGGAAGAAATGTGGCCCACTGCTGAGACATTGAGGAAGCGATGTTGTAATTAGTATCGAAATATCTAACGGGAGTGCCTTGCTGCTTTTCGTTATGAGTAAATTGTGCTAGCTGCTAAAAATGGCAAGCTGTGATGCTTGAAAAGTACTGCAAAATACAGGTCTTTGTTAGGTATTCGTATAATGCCTCATGCTGGCACGAAATTTAGCACATGTTGCCTCAGAGGACACAAGAATCGTACGCATTTCACTGCCCTGAGGCCGCCGCGGTGGCTGAGTGGTTATGGCGCTCGACTGCTGGCCCGAAAGACGCGGGTTCAATCCCGGCCGCGGCGGTCGAATTTCGATGGAGCCGCAATTCTAGAGGCCCGTGTACTGTGCGATGTCAGTGCACGTTAAAGAACTCCAGGTGGTCGAAATTTCCGGAGTACTTCACTACGGCGTCCCTCATCGCCTGAGTCGCTTTGGGACGTTAAACCCCCATAAAGCAAAGCAAACTGTCCTGAGGTTTCGCTGCATTGCAGACGTGTACTGCAACGGAGTACTGAACACTTTGCGGCGCACAACAGTGTCATGCGACCACACTAGCCAAACGTTTACGGTACGATTGAGATCAAACAGAAGATATTTTTGGTTTAGAGTGGTCATAGCATTCATATATAGCAGCTAGATGGAAGCGGCATTTTGTCCCCCCCCCCCCCCAAAAAAAAAATGCCTCCTTCACTGTGAAAGAAAAATTGTGAACACACTGTATTTTCTTGTTCATATTCGGCGTAAAATGACTTCAGGAAGTGGCTTATTCGTCAACACCGGTCTTCATCAGAGAGCTTCCATAAAGCGCAAAGATAATTTTTAGACATTATTTTTATCCTTTTTAAAAGGCTCAAGTAATAAACGTACACATCCGAAGCTCTGCTCTGTCTACATCACCTTTCGTAAATTTCTTTCTATCATCTGTTGCCTTGTACGAGTGAAGGACAGCAGGGGGTAGAACAAGTGTCAGGCCAAACACGTCCATTTAATTGTAAACAGATTCACTCTCGTATTTAAAAGCACAGCTCGAACCACATTTTGCGGCTTGTTCCTGGGCGCGTATGACACGAAAGATTACTTGGTTGGGCGCACTAAACTGCCGCATAAATTTTGGGGACCTGCCACCAGCCTTGTTCACCTGGCATTGCGTGACTTTCAGTGCTTCGCCGTTACTACAAAACACATTTGTGTGAGCATAACCTTCTCGTGTCGCTAAAAGACAAGGCGGAGGAGGAACAAACTTTAATTTAAATGTCTCTTGTAGTACCCCGGGAGGGCCCCTAGCTGTCCAGGGGCCTTCTGGACCCCGCCTCTAACTGGGCCCGATCGATCAGCCTCAACTGGCCGGTTGGGATAGAGAAGGATTGGGGTTCACTGCGCACAGATTAGCTGTGGTTCTTAGCAAGTATTGCAGTAGGTGGGTGCAAGGAGGGAGGCATTCCGTAAGTCACTGCGGGCGCTAGCCGACATCCCGGACAGCTGAAAGGGTACAACAGCAAAGCCTTTCTTTTTTTTCAAAACCAGACACAGCACATCTTCAAAATTAGAAATCTGGGAGACCAATTAAAGTCACGCGATTTTCGCCTTTATCTGATAAAAAAAGCGAAGGCGATTCCTTACCGCTTGAAGGCTTATCTGCGTAAGGTTCACTTGTATCAAGTGACCACACAGGGCACATTCTGTGGAGCACTTATTCTCTTCATCACCCTGAAAATTTTCCGACTCCTTAGCAAATGAGTATCGGGCCTCCAAGAAAATTTGGTTTGATAAGGTGCCGTTGTAAAACACGAGAGTCGCTACAGCAGTTTAATACTAGTTATTCACTAGTCCTGTTCGAAAGAAAAAGATGTTATAACCAAGAAGGATCCTGTAAAGGAAATATAGCAATGTAGCAATAGGAGATTCAAAAGAATACCATAGGCTAAGCGTCGTGATCAGGTAACGTTTGTGACATAAAACTCTCATGTAAAAGAATTTCGATTACTATAGTGCAAGAAAAAAAAAACCAAAGAAGCCCTCAGGTAGCTTTGGGCGCTCTATGAGTGACTGTCGGGTGATATGCTAACTGAGCAATGTCGCAACGTTTTGTGCGCTGTTGAAAAAGTGAGCTCGAGTCAGTTCATCCCAACCGAATTTCCGGTGAAGCGGCGTAGGTAAAAGCAAATTTTATGACTGAACTTTTACGAGCAATTTGGCGGCGATGACGCTTTTGTCGGCGCCGCACAAAGCATTCAAATTCAGCTTGATGCATTCGACATCGGTCGCGCTTTTGAACTAGCGACAAGAGATGGGCTATAGAAGGAGCCATCTTCGAGTCGCCAGAGTGAGCCTGGAGTTCCGCGCTTGTGATGTCCTTTGATATTCGACGAAGTGAAACTGGTCGTCCGGGTTGAGTTTCTGACTTGAACGTGCTGCCATATTTGGAAAGTATTCAGCTTTAAGTCAAGCGTTAAAAATATGCACCATGTCTAAAACTCTCAAATGTCTGTTGGGTCCGTGGAACGATTTCTAGTTTGGCTTTTAACTCTTAAAAGAGAGTGACTTCATTTCCTGACGAATACATCTTACTTCCGCTATACTACTTACTTACTATACTTACTTCCAGCTATACTAGCCTGCAATGCCTGACATGTGGCGCATGCGGACTTGCGCGGGATGATTTGAGTAACGCACACCGATGTATTTCCATTCATGAAATATGTCTTTTCTGCTGGCGATTGCACAGTTTTTGTTTTTATACTGAATCATTCACCATGCCGTAATTTTCACGTACTTCGGTATTGATATGCCGTAACTGCTGTGAATATTGCTTCGGTTATTGGAGCATGCTGATAGGTGCCATATTCTTGTCCTCTTTCCTTTGGTATCGTTTCAAGTTATCATTGGGTAGCCATACGCTATATAGACCACATGTAAAACCTCAGACGAAATTGTACAGTGAGTCTATAGATATTCCAGAGACTTTTGTTTATAAAGTCTATAGAAAAATCCAGGAGATTAGGCTCTAGGCAACACAAATCATATAGACAGTCTATTGACAATCTATCTATAGATTTATGACCATGTACTTTATTAGACCTTTTATCTATAGACAGTCTATAGACTGTGAACACAAAGAAGGAAATATCTATAGGAAGGCAAAAGAGCCTCTAATGTGTCTATACTATCTATAGATCACTCTTATAAAGGCAGAAATTGTGCCGAGGCATTTAAAAGTAAATAAGAAAAACATTGCTTCTGCCCGCACCACTTTCGTAGAACGGGCTTACAAGCAATCTTGATGATAATCGAATCGGTGGGCAAATAAGGCACGAGAGAAACGGTGCAAGATTCTATCTGTTCTTAGGCCCTGACGCAATGTCCACCCTGAAATTTTCATGCTCTTTTCCGACTCCCTGAATGCTTCACTTTTTTTCTTGCATACATGTTTTCTTTGCTCGTGAATGGAAAAGACTCAACCATCGCATTATCATGCAGCCGTCACTGCGAAATGCACTCAGATCGAATCCCATGTTCACATTATTATTCATCGAACATGCACTCGCTCTTCCCACTGTATAGAGGTAGAGGCGGGGCTCAGCGAACTGGGTCATCACTCCGCTACACCGTGTGAATCGCATGACAGCACAGAACCGACAAAAGCAGGTGCGCGTGCATAAGGAGGGCTTACAATGGGACACAGATTTGAAATTCACGACTCGAAGCGGTGGCCGAATGCAAAGCAGAAAGACGAACGCTTCGACCCAGGTTCGCCTCTGGCCGGGTGCTGTCGTCTTCTCGGAGTTCTATATGCTGCTTCGACACACGTGAGTGCATTTGCGAGCAGCATAAGAAAACTGCGGGTTGAACGTATGCGAAGCGTTATTTCTCGGAAGCAGATGTTTCGGTATTTCTGTGACCTGCGGACCTGCAACAATGTCGGTGAAGCGTGTTTTCTCATTTTTGTTTGCGTGTCCACAACAGGCGCCTGCCTTTAAAAGTGCAGCACGTGCGACAAGTACGCCTTTTAGCTGCTCGTGTCCCTCGCTTGTTGCATGTAGGTCACAGGATTTAAAGGTACAATTTGGAGACGTGCTTGAGTGTTGCAGTTTATTCAAATGTTCATTGATTTTTACCTCAAGGCTTATTGGAAGCATTTTAGAGACGGCAATGGCAGTTTATTTGCGTTGGGGCTATTCACGAAGGAAGAAATAGCGAGAAAATCGTACAGTCTGCTTGTAGGAGTATGCAGTCGGCTTTTATTTCATTGCCAGTTGAAAATAATATCAGTTTGTAAATTAAGGTTTAACGTCCCTCTCAGACACATCCTCTACATGGACGCCGCACTACAGGGCTCCGTTGTAGTGTAGATCATATAGGGTTCTTAATCGTGCACTAACATCGTACGTGACACGGCTGCTTTTTTTCTTTTGCGGCCGGGATCGAACTCTCGACCTTAAGATGAGCAGCCGAACGACAAAGCCATTGAGCCACAATGGCAGGTTCAGTAAGAATATGCTTGCAAATAAACGAGTAAAGAACCAAACGCGACCAAAAGAATATTAAGTGTCCAATGACGCGAAGCAGCACTTTAATAAAAATACAGGAGGCGAAAAAAAGAAAAAGGAAAGAAAAAAAGTGGGAACTTATATAGGGATGAATGTACCAAGTGGTTATTCCTACCGCTGAAAAATCAACGACCGAGACTGAAATTTATCCACACGCTGCTGTTCTTTTTTTTGTAGCAGTGCAGATCATAATGTACAAATTTAAAGATAGAGTTTTGCTGATTCTTGCGCTGCTATCGATACAGCGCTCGCAAAGCAAGCGTTCTGAAGACCATGGCTAATGAAACCGCGAAGTCCGACGCATTCGGAACGACCTTAGGGAACCATAAAGCCGCAAATAAATCTTGGGCGCAGTCGGGACGAATTTTAGACTCCTTATATACTTATGCGAATGACAATGTCTGTCTCTAATCAGTTTATTAAAAAGGTGCTTTTTCTGAGCATCCGCCTCGCATGTGGGAGGTGCGGGGTTCGATCCCCAGTGCCGCCGGGTACCCACCGGTTATACAGTGGGTGCAAGCTTTCCCTTGTTCTGGTGCTCGGCTTATTAAGGGTGAAATGCTTGGGAAATGGGTCTTTAACCCCACCTTGAGAAGTCGAAAATACCTTGTGCCATGGCGCTCTTTGGTCATTGATGCCCTTGCGCCGTAAAAATCTATAATCATAATCGAAAGGTGCTTTTTCACGCCGAGCGTAAATTACAATATCAACGGCAATGGTGTCAAGGCTCATGTTGTACTTCTGGAAAGGAATTGTCCCCAATGTTCCCCCGATTTACTGCTCCTCGTACTGACGTTGTTCCCACTTTTTTTTTTTCAGTCCACAAGAGGTCTCTCTTGGCGCTGGAATATGCAGCCGCGAGCAGAGAAATGGCAACCTATGGCATATTGCTATTCAGCCTGATAGCCTTATTCTTTTGAACAATTCTGACACTGAAGGTTCGGTCACGTTCAGATGACTCCGCTGGGCCTTGATTTTCTCATGGGCTACCAAATGTCACCAAGAAGGCGCATTGTAGCAAACGCGATGCACTTCCTGGAAGTCATTCCACTTGTTTTTATAGTCTCATTCTAAACAGCTACACACCATAGCAGTGAATGGCACTGCAAACAAAAAACAATGAATATTTACGACCAACTCTCGCTCCTTTTGATGCAGTAGCGTTTTCTGCCAACATAAGTTTGTTACTTCCCCCTGTTCTTTGCTGCTGGTTCTGCGTCCTACAGATATAAAGAAGGCTAGAATCAAACACCTTTTTAAGTATTTTCATGTTATCGCCGCGACGCTGTTACGAGGAAGAGTGATTTCTCCGGGAACAGGCGAAATCTTATGGCGCGAATAGAAGTGTTCCCATAGTAGCTAGCAAAGGCTGAAACCAAAAAATCCAAAGTGTAACGTCAGCATTAAGCATATTGGCTCCTTTCTGGTTTCTGAGAGCTCTGACTTTTCCTGTAGCTTAAAACTGCGTTCGTTATTTGCTAATTTCAAAGAACACATTAACAGTGATACGAGCTTTGTGATCCGTGAGAAGCAAGAGTTTAAAAAGCACCTACGGCCAGACCTTCCTTGAAAAGAAAAATCAGAAGTAGCACCCAACAATACTGTTGATGTAGAAGCATTAGCTCGACAGCGAAACTGGCTTAAGATAGAGTTCGTAGGAAAAAAAAATGAATCCTGATGCGAGGTGACTCTTTTCTTCCAAACTAGACTACGAGACTTCAGAGAACGCAGTGCAGAAAATACCTCTGCAGGGTCCCAGACACGGTAGGAATGAGACCACTGACCTATCCTACAGTATGCAGTAATACACCGAGAGAAAAAGACCACCACTGAAAGAAATATTATTACCGAGGACGGCACTGGAGGGTGTAGGAAGGGTTTGGTGAAGTTTTTTTTTCATACATGGCAGTGATGAAGGCACACCGCAATTTGTAGATATATCTGCAGATCCTAGAGTAACTACTGGTTCATTTCTTGGTATCAGCAGTAGTAGTCATGAGAGCAGCCGTAGAAAAGACGATCTAAATCGAATTGTATTGCAAATATAGTCGGTAGCAAAAAAAAAAAAAATTGGCTGTTCGCTTTTTAGTACATCTTTCTGTGCTCGTGTAGGCGTGCAAAGGATATTATTCGTGACGTTTGTTACTGAAGGAATATTCAGAAACCTGCTTTTTTCAGAGCTGTTTCCTGTTGTGGTAGAAAAAGCTGAATGAAACATCTTAAATATTCTCCGTTACAGAGGGCTTCGCAGAGGAGCCCGATTTGAAGAGGGAGAAATGTTTACACCTTTTACCCATCCTCAATTCTGTTATTCTTTCGAAGTAGCTGCTTCTATTTAAACGTTACTACTTAACGTAGATGGTTGATGATCTTAAAGCTACACAGCGTCCAAGAAGGGTTCGAAATACTTGCGGCAAAACTCAGCGTTAGCTGACCTTTTTGCTGCATCAGTATTAATTGAAATAAACTACCTGCATTATAAGCTGATGCAAAATAAAGCTTCATTCATTCGCCACATAGTTTAAACTATATTGCTTTCAAAAAGACTCATCTTAATTTTGCTTCGCATGATTTGTTTTGCATATTGTGCAATTTTGTGGACAACAGGGCGTTGACTAACAATGTTTTATCAGGCCTCCGACCAGACTTGAAATCTACGCGCTATGTCGTCTGGACTTTGCTGCATACGCGCAACGAACTAGGCAGCCGACGATGAGCAGGCCCAATGATAGCCAGCGTGTGTTTATCGTTATTATTTCTCATTACGACACTTTAATTATTTTTCTCGTCTTCCAAAACATCTAGTGCTGTTGGTAAGGATGAAGAAATCAGACTGGCAAACCTCTCCACCCATTCTGTCATCGAATCCTTCTTTCTTTTGCGAGATTGTCGTCCTTTTGTTGTAAAAAACGTGTGGGCTAGAGAATTTTGCTCCGTGTGAAATGCGTGACATCGTGGATCAGCTAATCGAGACTTGCCCCTCGGCCGCCTTCGGAGTGCGTTCTTACACCTGGCCGTCATCAACAAATAATTATTATAGTATATGCCTGCCAGGAAGTTCGAGCGTTACATCGCTTAACTAACATAAGTGTCTCACTCACGGCTTTGATTAAAAAAATTAGTACTGTGCTTGTATATACTGGCAGTATCCTTAATTCCGTCTCCATTGTCGCCTACCATAAGGCTCTCTCTTCACCTGTACCCGTTCTGCGGTCTTCAGTAACATGCCATAGAATTATCATTAAGTCCGACATCTCTGCATTTATTCCAAACCACTGGCATTGGCTGGTATGACAGCACGACGCAAGCGTTACTGGTACGCAAAAAACTGATGCTAAATTCTAACTGCGTATTGAGGCGAACTCACGCCATCGAAAGAAGCTGAGCTCGGCGGCGGTGATAGTAGTAAGTGTGTAAGACAATCGTCGAACGTAAAAAATGATGACCGCTGTCGGCATAATCCCATATAAACGTAACAACCAACTTTTAAAATAACGCGCTTGATGCGCCTACGACAGCCCCGTACCACATAGAAACAGTTTGGCGTGGCTGCAGTCAGTCCAATAAAATCTTGTCCTCTCTCCACTGACAAGCGAAGGGATGTCTACACGTCAGCGGAGCAGAGCAATGAGCATGGAGCAACAAACAGTACAAAGCTTTAGTGCGGTAATAAGTACCGTCTGCACCAAAAGTAGCCGAGCAGCCATGCTGGCTGCCGAAGCGGGCTCGCAGCCGAGCGGTGGCGCTGCGGTCGCCGGCACTAGCTCTTGCTCCCCGGCTACGAGGGTAAACGGGCTGACGTAATTCTGACGTAGTCCGCCACTCGGATACGAGCCCGTTCTGGGCGCCGCGATGGCTTCTCGGTTACTTCTGGCGAAGACGGTACATGTTCAGAGACTACCATTATTAAATTAATAATATACGTGAGTAAAACAGCAATAGCTGATGCAAACATGGCCTGCGAAGTGGTCGAAGTGAATATGTGCCTCTCAACTGCGGGCTTCCTCGTGACTCACAGGGATTCGGCGGCACGCGAAAAAGTCTCCAGAAAGCTTAACTCAACAATATAGGACATCGTCAACTCACCTTAATGTGCATCATGACCCTCCTGCAAAATCTAGCTCTTTACAAAATTAAAAAAAAATAGTTCTGCTTCCAGTTCTATGAAAAGTCGTTAGGGAAGGGATCCAGATTGATTCCTACCGCATTCGTTAAGGAGCTGCAAAATCCCCGCCCATGGCCTTATTATTTTAATCACCGTGTTTAATATGCAGGCGAACTTGCGAACACAGCCCACCCGAACTCACACACAGTAGCAAAATGCCACAGGCACTGAGCCACTACGGCAGATAGCTTTCTTGCTGCAGACGATTGCAAACCTGAGGCAAAGAATTTGAAGCTGGGAAGTGATGGGTGTTCAGTTTCGTCGGTGGTTACGCATCCAGCTTACACAGAAGGCGCTTTTTAAGTACTCTCACCATTAAGCGCTGGTGTTCTTTCCTTTGGCATTGAAAACCGTTACACGTGGGGTTTCTCAAGCATGCACTTGAGGTAACTTAAAGGAGCCCTGCTTGGGAAAGCGATTGCATTTTTTTGCATGAGCTCCTGCTTTATACTCATTGTTATTTTTGTCATACTTACAACACAAGGTTTCTATGAGGTTTTCGCAGTCCACTGGAATTTCTTCATGCTTGCCTTAGGCCACAATAGTTCGAGTTGCGATAGTTTCAAACTCGAGCAAGACACCGTTCACAGTACGTAAATTGATACTTGTACGCAACTGCGTTTGTGGAAAAACAGAAGAGAGGATTCAAGAATGAAGTTTCTGTGCCTGCGGTGAGCGTGCTTTTACACGTCGCGATATCCGTGCAGCCCGGGGGCGAAAATTGCTTAGCGCCCATTTACCAAACCGATTCCCCACTCAACCACTGAAAAGGTGCGCACAGGCTTTCAGTTATGTGATTCTGTTCGAAAATGTTAAAACGTTGTTTGCTTCTATGAAACCGATTACACGAGCGGAACATGTTACCGACAATGAAGGCAGAGATCATTCGTGAAAAGGAGCTGCTTTATGAGTGACCTTTATGTGTTAACTGGGAACTAAAAACGATCCTCCAATACCGCTTTTCTGATGGTTTTCCACGTCATTGAAAAGTTGTGTTGTTCCGTTACAAGATAGAATGTCACCTGTGCGACGATAAAACCATCACCTGTGCTGCGGTGAGGTGCGCTAACATCTTTTTCTCGATTCCTGAGTGATGCTGCTGGTAGTCTGTTCTAACCATATCTGATTGGCGCCATTACTTAGTATGATTATGCCATTTAAGGCCGTCTTCGAAACAATGCTTTTGAAGAGGGTCTTTGGATCCTATCCATGGTCTTTCTTTTTGGCACCTACTGCATGGCAGTTAAATAATCTTTACAAGACACTCACGTGGAGGGCAGATACTACTGATAAATGTGTATTAGCACATGAGATAAGTTATTGTAACGTAATAAAATATTGAGCAAGCAACAGCCTCGAGAACTTTCTTACTAGCTGCTGCAGAAGATGGCTGCAGTCATCGAAACCGATTTTGTCAGCCCATCAAAGGGGCTACATTAACGTCGATATTGAAAACTACATAATGCAAGTTTTTGGAACAGTACCGTGATATACGGCCTACTACGTGGGCATCTTGCACACTAGTAACAATGTCTCTGGAAACACTGAATTATGGATTAGTGTGCCCTGGAAGGCAATGTTATGTTACCTTGAAAAGAACTAACCAGTGTACAGAATTTTTTTTTGTCAGTAAGCAGTGGTTTTCATTTTTTTTCACGTTTGAATTACCCCTTTTCTAAGCCTCCCTAACTTAATCTCCTGGTGTCACCCTGGAGCGAGGTTTTGTTTAGGTTGTGATTTCGTCTATTTCATAACACTTGGCAGTGGAATGTCTGGAATATTATTGATACTAGTGTTCAATGTGCTGGATGAGTAGCACGCATGGAACGAGAAACTGGCGAGGTCGAAGCGCCGTGATATAAGCCCATTGTGCTGCTTCTCAGTGAACATATTACTTCGCTAAGGGTGGGGGGGGGGGGGGGGGCTGTAGAGAAAAGCACTCTATTCAAGAGCGATATATTAAGCGCCTAAAATATCCTGGGCATGGACCACCAGAGCACGCTGGTCGTCCAGCTCGTCCAACTCCAGCTAAGTACTCCAGGTAGGAGATGCGGGGGGAGGAGGGAGGAAGGTGCTTGCAGCTTGCTGGAAGGCAAGTGTCACTGATATAAGTAGACGGTCAGTTACTGTTTACAGAGAAAGCCAAAATATTTCACACTTGCAATCGCCGCATATTTCTCTCAGATCACTGCGTAGTTCGCAAACAAGTTAGATGCTTTTGACGTATGCCTGCGAATTGAGTCTTGTTCAAACGTAATGCACGTTAGGCACTGCCGGCAAGACGTAAATTAAGTTTCTGCGCGTTTCTTCACACTTATGCTGTCTATCTGTGAGCATGCCTAGATGCACAATACGATACACACGTGAGTAAATAGTTAATATTTAACGAGTTAAAAAATATCTATTCCTGTGTATGTCTTTTGTTATTCGTTGGAGAAGAAAGATAGCTTGTCACAATTTTCTTTTCCCGGTTTACTTCTTTCTCTTGCTTTTGTTCTTCCAGGTTTTTGCCTATAATCTTTGTTGTTTTTTGTCTATTCTTACGCTTTATTGCAGAAACAACGCTGGTTCGTGCCTCCTAACCAACATGAATTTGTCTCTCCGAATAAAAAACGTCAGTTGGCATTTACCCCCTGTGTCTGTCTTCCCTTCGTCATTTCAAATTGGCTAGCTTTTTAAAATAATAAACCAACTAGCCGTGCTCTATATACCTGTCTGTAACGTGCCCTAAGCTAACGTTTACCTACTGACACCACAACTACGACCTACGACCTCATTTATATAGTTAAAAAAAATTGTTGCCAATCCACGCCATTTACGATCGAAGAGCAGAGTTTTTCCGCGCCTGCTTGTGAGTGAACGATGCATTTCGGAAAGGACAGCTAAATGTGTGGTCCTCGTTTTTTTTTTTTACTCTAGTACGCTTGGTACGGGTCTGCACGAGGTTAAGACGTTGAAGCCTCGACCATTGCCCACAAAGACCAATGCGCCGTAAAAGCATAAAAAGCACTTTTGCCATTTTTTACGCTTTTACGGTGCATTAAAAGCACTTATGCTAACCCCCCACGGTGGCTCAGTGGTTAGGGCGGTCGGCTACTGATCCGGGGTTCCCGGGTTCGATACCCGACCTCGGCGGCCGTGTTTCGACGGAGGCGAAACGCTAAGGCGCCTGTGTGCTGTGCGATGTCAGTACACTTTACAGACGCCCAAGCGGTCGAAATTATTCCGGAGACCTCCACTACGGACGGCACCTCTTTCTTCCTTTCTTGTCTTAGTCCCTCCTTTATCCTTTCGCTCATGGCGCAGTTCAGGTGTCCTCCGATATGTGAGAAAGATACTGCTCCATTTACTTTCCCGAAAAACCAATTTTAAAGTTGTTACTTTTTTCCTTAAGCGCCTTTTCATTTATTGCAGGCAGCATGACTTAATGAAGGATGTCGTAGAAGTTCCACATCCACGCATAAACGGGAAGGATTGACGCTTTGCCTAGAAAGGCAGATATACTAGAAGCACACGGCACAAATGACTCACCTAGACTTTTAGTTCCTACTCACAGAGGCTGATACACATTTAGTTTCGTACTTGCACATTAAATCGGCGACTCTGCGAGTTATAACGGCTAGTACAATACTTGATTTCCAAATAACGTTATCTTTGTCAGACAGCACTCTGAACTGTAACTGCAAAGGCACCCTACTTAGAATAATGTCTGATGATTATGATTACGTTTGATACGCGAGGGCATCCGGGGCCAAAAGGCGCCATGTCACAAGGTATTTTCCTTCTTCTTTTGGGGGCGGTCAGAAACCCATTTACCAAGTATTTCATTCACCCTAAAGAAGCGGAGCACCAAGCCAGGGGAGAGCTTGTACCCTTGGTATTACCGGTGGGTAGCCGGCGGAACTGGGGATCGAACCCCGCATCTTCCGCATGCGAGGCGGATGCCCAAACCACTAGGCCACTGCAGCGGTGGCCTAGTGGTATGAGCAGAATGTCTGAGACTAAGGCTTCGGCGAACCCCATGGCGAAGTGCACGATCCGAAACTGGTGTTCCGGCCGTGAGCTACGCAGAGCAGCCTTCCATCACTCATGTCGCTCAGCCCCTTCAAAGAATGGAGAAGTGTTGTTGGGCCAATTGCGATATATGTAAGTAAAGTTGGCTTGCTAACTCAAGCAGAGGCGACAGTGGAGTAAGGAGTCACCCGGGTGAATTAGGGAATTGAGAAAATCGGACTGCGAAGCATTCCTTTGTAGTCGGCGCTAAAAGACTTGCTCGGCCTAGGACAGAGATTTATGAGGGTAGGGTAAATGCGGCGGCAATTGCAGTATAGTATTGCGAAAGGAAGGTAGACCGTCCACTGCTCGGCTGTTGACGAGTGCTCGGGCGTGTTTGTGGGTGGCTGTATTGCTTGTGTGTCCACAGAGCTCTGGAACCCATAGGATGGTGATTGTGCACTGGGGAGGAGGGATGGATTTGAGGATACGGCAGGCCGGTGCGGGGATTTGGCGCATATCAATGTCACGGATAGCTGATTTGTAATTTGAGAAAATATGTTCAGCTTGAGTGTGATGAATTGTATGAGGAATGGCGGCTTCCTTCGCTTTGATTGGTTGAGCTACCTGGTAGAGGGTGGTGCAACAAAGTGTTTTCTGTGCGTTATTCAAGACTGCCACTGTGATTGCAGGGCGATGAGAGTATCCTGCGCATCTACATAAAAGGGCTGGGGCTGAAGGTGGCTTGTGCTTATGAAGCGCCCTGGCTCTGGCTACCCTGCGATCATTATTATGGGTGGGATGAGTATTTTCGGTAATGGTGGCATGTATAGATCGAATGTCGCTTATGCAGTAGGGGGTAAAATTGGGGGGGGGGGGGGTTGGGCGTCCACTGAGGTTGATTTTGAGAAGATTAACGAGTTGCCTGCCTGATTAAGACAAGGAAAGACGATTATACTTGCTAATGAGGTGCGATTCGACCAGTTCATCTGTCATGTTGTGCACCTCCAGCTGGAGCTGCCATGTCCGTACTGTAGCACACGACGAGATGTTATCCTTCATGTCTTGCTCTAACATTTCGAAATTTGTTTTAGTTGCTTGGGCGTCGCCGACCACGCTCTCAGCAATATTTGTGTCATAGCAGAACATTTATTCGCTCCACTTTACGTTACACAGGTCGTGCTTTCTTTTACGGGTGGTGCGTTGACGTATATCTGTGTGGCTTGTGTGTGCGGAGTCGGGGTCCTAGTGGACACGCGAGTTCATCCCACAACTTGCATACCATGCGGCTTGGTGGGAGTGCGAATACAGTCACCGCCACTCAAATTTCTCGGCCGAAGGAACGAACTACTGCAATATCTTTCAAAAAGTAAGGGTATGTCTATGTGGGACACTTTTTTGTTTAATTCTTGAACTCTCTGTTATTTTCGCATTCAGTTAATTCAGATAATTTTACCGCCACCATTCAATCAAAATAAACAGGGTTCTACTGCACGAAACATGTTCACGCTAGCGGGGCGTGAGGTTCAATAGCTGAAAAACGAAGCCGCGTTCTTGGGCGTCTAACCGACGGGCGCATTTCCTTTCTATGCCGTTTCGACAAATCAGCATTTATAGGGAAGCCGATGCCCCGAGCGCAGAGCTCATAGGGTGGGCCCAAATTCAGAGCCAAAGAAACTTTGCTGTGTTTCGCCTATAATTTACGAAAATAACGCAGGCCCGTCGTGGCAGCGCAATTTAGGAGTCCTGAGGCCAAAAACATTGGCCTTAGGCTGAGCGTCGTGAAGTTAATGATACTTCACGACCCTCCTTTTAACTACCTTCTACCACTTTTGTAGTGTCTGCTTTTCCGCGCAGTGCACAAGCATATGCCTGGTTGCCGCAGCTTTCTCGGCTTTCTGAAGAAAAATTTATGGATATAAAAAAACTTGTTATAGTAAAATAACGCCAGTATCTCCTGGAAGAAAGAAAAGAAAATGAGAAAAGGGTGCAAGAAAGCAGTGGCACCTCCTTTAAAGTGCTGGTACACAAGTGTAAATACTACGCATGGTCAGAGTTATGGTTCCATTCGGAAAAAAATGGCGGTTCAGTCAGTGCTACGTCTATATTAGCCAACTGCTAGAATGCATACGTGCTGTTCAATGTCTGGACCACGCGCGCACAAAAGAAACAACACAGGGAAGGTTGTGACTAACGAAACCTTTATGAATTATTTTCATTACGCTAATTGTAAGCACCCACGTGGCAACAGCGACTACGTAGCATGTAGATGTATACCAGGAGTCCTCGCATGCTATCGGTGCCTGTGCACGAGTATATTTTCAGTTCCATTTACTTTACAATAGCGTCACGAATTCCAATTGAGGTCACCTGATCGATGCAAGGAACAAGGAGCTAGCGTTGAAACAAGAATATTTGTAAAGATTTTCTTCACACAATGAGCCAAAGAGCCACACACAATATAGGGCCTTTTTGGCTACATCTTGAAGAAAATGCGATGGTGTTTGAAGTTTGTCCGCCCCATGAATTCCTAAGGACTCCCAAAATTATGGAAGCAGATCAACCGCAGAAAACAGATTAGGGTGTATTATTTTGTGGATTAATTTTGGTTGGCGGAAATTAGCGGGCGAATTAAGGTGATATGTGGGAAGACTAGGCAGTATTAGTGGGTAAATTGCTACGTATTAGTGGATGAAGTTAGTATAAACTCGTACAATAATCTAGTGGAAGGCACTCCAAGTCCTCATAATTTCAAACTTGGCGGTGGTGATAACGGTACGACCCTATCGGCCAATTAGGGAATTTATTTACGGAAAAACATGGTAGTTTTTCGCAGCACGACACCCTAAATGCTATCGCATTAAAAACTATACAATGAAAAAGAGGAACCCGGACGCTGCAAGCGCTAGCGAGCGCTACCACATTCGAAGGGGACTAAGAACGACTGCTCGAACGCAGCAGAAAGCGCATCACAGAGAAAGACACTGCGTGTTCTAAAAGGATAAAAAATTGCAGACCTGTCAAACAGTGCCTCTTTGGCCACCTGACAACGATATTAGCACCTTGCACCTTTCTCTTTCTTCTTTCTTTCTTTCGTCATCCTTTCTCTCACGGCGTGGTTCAGGTGTCCACGGAGATGTGAAATAGGAATTGGGCCATTTTCTTTCCTCAAAAACCAATTTTAAATTTTTTACTGGAACCTGCGCTCTAGTGCAGGATAGCAAATCAATTTCTTGTCCCGGTTAACCTTCCTGCCTTTCCTCCTCCTCCTCCTTTATAAGCGAATAGGTGTGGGTTGGATTCCCACAACCTTATACCTTCCTCCGTCTATTATCTTAATTCTGCGGTCGTAAGCACGGACCACAATCTGCTGAAAAAGAGAGGTGAATGTGTAGCAGTTGGTGCATTCTTGTGTATCCTTCCTTAAAAAGATTACGTACGGCCGTACACACATCTGCTTGCATGATTTTCTACATGATAATCAGCGGCATTAGTCATGGGAAGTTACATCATCCATGAAGCGTGTAAAAATATGACATGTGTAGATGAGGTAGAGCGAACTAACAAGAATTGCAAGTGTGGAAAGAGTTACCGAAGGACTTTATGCCTTCGGACTCGCGTATCGGGCTTCCGGGCTTTACTCGAATACATATGCCTCCTCCTTAGGCTTCATGCCCGGACACGGATCTCGTATATGCTTGACGCTGGACTAGACAATGAAGAGAACGCGGCCTCCGAGAACAGAGTTTCCCAAAGTGCCCCTAGTGGGTACGTCACGTACCGGGCATTTATTTTATTCTACTAATTTACGATTTTTGTTTTCATTCCTCATTCTACCTGAAAGATCGATCGTCTAGCCTCAAGAGGAAACGAAGAATGTGCTTACAATAGCCAGTGAATGAAGTATGTGCACAATAGTTAGTTCAGGAAGTTGATAACCGTTAAACCACTGCCTATCCACACTGCTGTTACATCCCTGCCACCACAGTCGTTTGCACGTATGTAGGCTGGAAGCCAGCACCGGTAGACGGTTACTAAAGAAAGCCTTTCCTTTGCATAACAGGGCACCTGACTTTAGAGCATATCGTGAGTTTAACTATTCTACACTTAAAACTGTAGCTCTTTTCTGCGCTGTTAATCTATTTTTTTGTCGCTTATTTAGCGTAGAATTGAGATTCTTACATCGTTCTCAGAAAGCACACAATACCCGCGTTCCTCGTTTAGCAGGGGCACCAAGAAGTGCTTATTGGGGCTCTTATTGCAACGTCAAATGTATAGAGTAGGTAAATTAAAAGGGCACTCGCGGTATCTTTCAATGACCTCCTCGGGATGCCCTCGTCCTGTATGGCGCTCTCGCCGAAAGAAAATGCCAGACTTAAAAGCCGCGCGATTGCCACGTAGAAGGAAGCCGATGTATAGTACTAGCTCTCTGGGAAGCAGTAAAGGAACAAGTCTCCATTCTCAGATAGGGAGATTTATGGAATGTGTACCTTCCCAAGCGACCCGCTATCATCTTTGTCGCTATCATTCTTGGAACTGCCCGGCCATTCAGTGGAGAACGCGCTTCTGGTTCGGCTATTTCCGCAAGCAGCGTGTAGATATATGTATACCGCACGTGTGTGCTTGTACGCACGTACGTGCAGTGAATGAATGCACAGTGCACAGAGGAACCATCGCGGTGCACCTCATTCGGTGCAGTGTAGGCGCAGACGCCAATAATATATATCGCCTGTCATGCCTGGCAGGGACCAGATGCATTGGTGCGGTTTGCATGCCTTGTAATAAATGCGCGTGCGAAAGAGATGAAAGGTCTTAGTAGCTTTCCTTTCTGTTCGTTTGCCCCAACCGCCAGAAAAGCTATTTATATTCGTGTGAAATGGCCTGCACCATGAACGCTTAGCCATGCGCATCGAAGGCTAAGTTATAGATCACAGCTTTCGTGCGCGTACCTGTGCATGCTTGCCACCATGAAATATGTATTAACGTTTACTCATTTATGAATATGTCCTGTTTAGCGAAAGTTATGGCACTGACAGAATCTTTTCTCCACTTGCCGCGTAAGAAATGGTGCTCAAGGTTTGTCTTAATGTGTTTTCCTTAGGCGCAAAATCACCCCAAATATCTCGGTGGTTTTTGTTTTAATGGGATGTTTCAGTTACTTTGTTGATGGCTTTTCTTTGTCCTGTAACGTTGCGGTTTATAATTTCATTATCTTTAGTGCTTATTTCCGTACGCTTCTCGTCGGCATTTGGTCACTTCCTTTGGCACAAGGAAATACTAACGGTGTTTTATAGTTTGCTCAAACATGTTTTTGTAAAAAAAAAGTAGAAAAAGCCATGGATTTTCGCATGTGCTGAATATGATGTATTTAAAGAGCTTGCCAAGAACTTGCGATTCGGGGTGTTAAGGAATTGTACGGTGGGAAATCACATTGCGGATTTGTTTTGCTATGCAACAGGAGGAGTATACGTGACAATCTACCGCATTATTTCTGCTGTTGAGACCATTACGCCCGTTTGGGTCTTACTATGACTCCAGCGTTGACCACGCTTAACATTCGCTGCTGCACTGACATCTACTTGTTCTACGGCTCCATTATACATAAAAGAGCAAAAAAAGGAGCCTGGTGATAGAAGTTACAAGAGAGCTGGAACAGCAAGGCAGTAAAAATCCCTTGCAACGTTGCGGACCGCGAAGCAGCCCGTCTGAAACATGCATCAACGACGTGCTTTAAAACCTGGCAGAAGGAAAGTGAAAAATTGCCAGGCCAGTCAGAAAAACCAAAATGTGCCCGTGATTGAACATTACTAATGAGCCTGTCGCTGACTTAATCTCCTGCTACGTACACCCAAGAGAACACTTTAAGCTGCCCACAAACGTCCTGGTAAAGGAAGATTGAAAGTGCATGTCTTACGAAACGACGGCGTAATTAATGATTATTGATGAACGGCGCGTGCACACGGCTTCAAATCGAAAAAGCCAAGAAAACTTTTCATTTCTGCTAGAAAAAAATTGGCCGAGAAGAAAATAGCAAGAAACAATACACATAGAGGCCTGCAAGAACAGTTGTCTCTTGTAAGGGAATAAGGCAGGAAGAAAAACAAGGTAAACTAGTAAAATAATGAAATTTTTTGTCTAGAGTCTCAGCAGCACTGCGGTCTAATTATGTAAATTTAATGGTAGCTCGAAGAAACGCACGGAGGCTTAACTTTAGCGACAAACCGGCGGATACCCTGCTGACGGCGGTGGGATTAAGCGCAAGAAAAGGCTAATACCGATTTATTTTTCTCGTTTCTAGTTATACGTAGAGAGCTATTCTCCAGGTCTCGGCGGTTTCTCCTCCTTCCTGTGGTCTTGAACAGGGCGCCCATCAGTAGGCGGCAATTTATTATATATCGTGCCCAGAGCTGCGCTATTAATTGCACTGTGTTCCCTGTCAGCGCGAGATCAAGAGCAAGAGACCGCGCGGTCGGCGACTGATCTCTTTCCGGCTCTTATTTTGCGTTTATATAGGGTTTCCTTATTTATTTGCCATTTCCGAATGGAAGTTTTCAATTAAGGAGCCCTACGACCAGCTAGAGTAAAGTTGTCTGCTATTAGCTGGGTTTTGCTTGAACGCCGAATCACCTAATGCATAATGTCATAACGCGTGCATATTCAGAACATGCCGCTATATAGAATCTCGAAGCAGTTTTAATGAAAATGGGAAAATTCATTAATTTTATTCATTGCGTTTGTGGATATTGTGTAAAACTTTCATGCGCACATTTTTCTTGAGCAGGTCTTTTATCAGTGGGACTGTTAGCAAAGGGAAGGGACTCTTCAGCGTCTCTAATAGGCACGGCGCTCTTTCCTTGTCCGTGATACTGCGCTACAAGCTATATTCCTGTTGCGGTCGTGACTCTCCACCTATGCACACCCTTGTCAAGTCCAGCTTTTTTCGGGCAAAAAGTTTGAAAACTGAAAAATTCTAATACACTGTTAAAGAAATATTGAAGGTAATGGCCCATTATTCTGATATTTAGGAAAAACTTTCTTTTAAAGTGTTTCCAGCGACTGCATCGAACAGTAATTCTGCCATAGAAAACCAATGAGGAACACTTTTGACGATAGCAAAAACATTAATAGAAAACAAATATAAGACTGGCGTCGGGTGATCTGCGGATAGATTTATTTTTATAGTGAAATTTTACAATATGTGAAAAAATTGCTTCCATAAACGGTTTCCTGCTCAAAAATGTCTTTGTCCATAATTGCTGGTTATGATGTTGTAATAGGTTCTTTGGCACTAAGCAGCTTAGGCAATCGTGCGCTAATCAGGGCGCCTCAAATGATGTGAGCTACAGCTTGGCTGCTTTTTGCATTGCTGTGCGTCATTTGGTTAAGCCTAATTAAACCACTGGACAGCCTACTTTTGCCCTGTCCAGGGTCTGTGTTGTTCCCTGCGGCGCTCAAGAAATCAGACTAAAAGCTGGTGTATGCCAGCAGTCAGGTATAAGAAGAAGAAATAGAGTTCAAGAAGCACGATAAATAGCTAGGATTTGAAATAAGTGCAAAATATTCCAAGCAGACCTCGCACTAATATAATCTGCTCTCTGATAGGTGTAGACAGGGACAGTATACCAGGCGTTCCGCCTAAGTTGTTCTGCAATTAGTAAAAATCGTTTTTTAGCAAGAATACCACTATTTTTCAGCATAGCATTGTCAACCCTGTAGCGCATCATAAGACAACTAAGACGTGCTAACTAGTAGGCTGGTTAACCAACACCAAATAGTGAACTTCTGAACTACTGTCTTTCTCTTTCGGGCGATGCTTAATTTTCTAATAGATTTAAAAGCCTCAAACTACACTTTGTTAGCTTCTTTATTTATTTAGAGGCGTGCAGCACACTTTAAGGTATATCAAATAAAAGATTTTAGAATTTAAAAAACATAGTGTCGGCGGTGTTACCCTAGAAAATTTTAGCCTTTCTGACAAATTACGTGGACTGGAAGGTCGGTTTGCCTGCAAGGTTGTTGCAAAGGCATTTATTCTTGTCCGATGCAGGCAAAATTTCTTGCTGCACATTGCCGAGAGTAATTGCATTTTTGGAATTGTAAACCTGATATGGATATTACTTATGGTGGTCTACACTGCTCTCAGTCGATAAGGGGACTAACCGTAATACGCAAAAAGTTCACTATTCAGTAATAGTTAACCAACCAACTAGTTCGCACGTCTTAGGTGCATTCTGATGCGCTACCTCGCTGACAATGCTATGCCGAAAAGCGCGTTCTTCTAATTCAAGAATCCTGTTTTTAAAATTGCGGTACATTTTAGGTGACACAGCCACATGGCCATAACGATGCACAATTGCTTGTTTGGAATTAGCCACTGCTTTGTACTTGTAACCTGCCAGGTCAAGGCGCATGGCTTGTGCACTCATGAATTTGTGCTTACTGGTGGAGAGTCTACCACCAGTGCTCCAGGTTTCCGCCTCCCTTTTTTTTTCCAGTTGTGGGAGAACCTACCACATGCTGTATATTTTCCCAGCAGGGCTTCTCTACAGATGGAATTTCGAGGCACCCAACTGCGACTGACTGAACCACGCCATCCTGAGCACAAATGTTTATTTTAAACTGGCTAAAAGAGTGATCTGCGCATGACATCTCGAACTCGACACCAGAAACACGCCAAAAAGAAACAGGTTTCAAATACCGCTTAGGGCCCGGCGCTTCTTAGTTTCTGGGGTAGCAAAGACTGCCTCCAGAGTGAACTTAGACGAAATAGCTTAAAGTAATAGAAGATAAAAAACAACCGCCTTATGTGCGGCAGGAAAAAAAAATGCAGGCTATTGCTGGAGCTAGGCATGGATTGCTTAGCATATAAAAACAGTTTCTGGATGAGGAATGCTAATGATGAAATGAACGGCGGCGCAAACAAGGACATTAACAAGAAAGAGACACTACATGCGTCTCTTTCTTGTTAGTGTCCTTGATTGCGCCGCCGTTATTTTGGAGGAATGATCAGTCATCGAAATATTTTGATCAGTGATCGAAATATTTTGAAGGTGAGTGGAAATGGTGTTGCGATGTTTCGAAGACTGCGAATTTCTTTGCATTTAACAAGGACCTCGCACACGGCTTACTGGCGAACACTTTAGGTCGTTTATTTCTGATAAAGGGCTGTACACTCAGAAGAAGCGCACAGATAGGATGATGCCGAGATTTTGCTCCTTTGCACGTCAATGCAGGGTAACTAATTCTAGATGCTGGTTCTAGCAGCCGGCAGAAACTCGTGGCACACTCGTAAAACCTTCGACGAGTTCAAGACGCAAAATTAAATTTTAGAGTGCCATATTTCTGCATAATATCTTCAAGTCTATAATGTAAAATACATAGATTTGTTACAGCTTGAGAACTCAGCTAGCTATCTTGATTTAAAGAAAATCTCTCACAAGAAGAGTTTACCACTAATTCTAGATAACATCTCGACGTTTGGAGATGTATAACTCAAGCAAGTTTATTTGGTAAGCCGAACAAAGTGTCCACAAAGCTTCATAGTCTCCTACTGTTTGTGAAGGGCACGTATCGTTTGTGCTGTTTACCTTGGCGCTATTCCGAAAGTGAAAACATTTCTTTTATTGAAGGCAGCTCTAGCAATAAATCCATGAATGCAAGCTCTGCAGGCACTGCATGAGTGGTAAAGTTCTCGGCAATCTCATTGCTATTTCATACAGACTGCATGTAATTTTATGTTTGAGTTCTGCAGAGCTGACGTCACACGCACAGTTAGTGGAATTTTCTTCATATTCAAATTTTGAAGGTTGGTTTCTGCTTCAAAAGACCGACAAAACTAGTGGCACTCATTTCTTGCAGACCTTTAGAGCGGGGAGAGAAGACAGCTGACATGTTGTTATAGATGGTCAAGACCCTACTATTGACGTGGATTCCCAACGGTTCTGGAAGAATTTAGTTTTGAACAGAAAAGATTTTATGAGCGCAATTTTTTTCATGTATTGTAAGATTTAAGTATAACAATCACTATGCCAGTAGATCATCTGTCGGCAGGCTTGCATATTTTTGCTGTTAAAGATTTTGCTATCATCAAAAGCATTCCCCATCGGTTTTCTTTTGGAGTCTTGTTGATGCGAGCAGTGGGGGCACTATAATAGGAAGATTTTGATATATATCAGAAGAGTAGACCATTAAATTCAATATTTTTATGTCAGTAGCTTACAGTTTTTCAATATTTAAAATTTTTGTCGAAGAATGTTGGACGTGGTTTGGAAGCAAAATTCTGAGCCTTGCACCGAGGCGCTCTCAGGTTTAGGTGCCTATGGGCGCGCTCACGTGGGCTTCGAAACCACGTGAGTGAATGACATCAACTGCCAAACTTGAACGCAGTGCTAATTGGATATGCATGTGAAGTAATAAACACTCGCGATGTTGAATTACGAAGAAAAACGTAAAACATTGATGTCTAGGCACCGCTATGGGTGCCTTATGCACAATGAGTTATTTTGAACAAGGCACCCGTAGCCGTGCTGAAACGACAATGTTTTTACGTTTTTTCTTCTTACTTCACCTTGGGGGGGTACATGATTCTTCAGATGAACTTCCCTCGCCAGACGGGTTTTCGTCGAGCTCTGAACTCTGCTCATATTGATTGACGTCATCAAACATTATTCATTCGTGTACATACGAGTGACATTTACTCACAACATAATTGCAGAGAGGAGCAGGAAGATAAGAAGGAAAGGTACACGCAGGTTAACCGGAAGAAGAAACCCGTTTGCTTCTCTGCACTGGGGAGAAGGGATGAGGGGATATAAAGGTGAAGCAGAAAAGAGAGTAACAGGAAAATGAAGCCAATGAGCGAAATCAGTAAGCGTGCGGCCTATCTTGCAGGCAAGTTCCTAAGAAGCGGAGCAGTGGCTGGGAAGCCCTCACTGCCGACGATCGTCGCAGCCAGTGTATGAGAATCTTCATCTCCGCGACCGGGCGTGGATCAAGATGTTCCAGTGCACGGCTGAGAGCCTGCCTTTTGGCACTGTATTCAGGGTGTAGAGAAAGAATGCCCACTATATTCTTGTCGCACCTTCAGATGGCACATGCCCAGCCATATCGACAGCAATTAAGTAGTGGTTCGTGAAAGCTAAACCACGTCACAGGTAACTCCAGAAGTGTTGCCTCACGTCGTGGCAGGCCAGGTAGAAGCTAGATCTTCAGGTCGGGGTCCCGGGATTCTAGACATCAGTTGGCAAAGATTCTGGCAAGAACTTGGCAAGAACTGGCTAGAATTCCAGAAGGCAAGCTTGATATCTCACCCAAGAGTGCGACGCATGTGCCCTGCGTTTGATTTTCAAGTGGAGATCACACACAATCACCGTCGTGGTGACCAGTTCGCGCGGACTCCTCCATGTGGTGATTTCCTGCTATTTTATACAGGGCGTTTCCCCTAAGACTTGACTCAATTATTAAATATAGGCTTTTTTGAGTTAGAAGCGCGCTTTCATCGACGTATCAATTCCAGTGGTGTAGCACATCAGAATACAGCTAATACGTGTTAACTAGCAGGCTGCTTAACAAATATTGAGTAGATAACCTTTAAACTATTACTTATATGCTCCTTAATTATTGTGAGGTGAGTAGCCCACAGTAAGTAATATCCATGTAAGTTTTTAGAATTTCAAAAACGCAGTTAGGTTCGACGCTGTGGCTCAACAAACTTTGGCTATTTCGACGAGTTACGTACATTGGAGAGGTTTCTTTGCTTGCAAGCTTCTCGAAAGAGCGAATCAGTGAAAATAGACCCCTCCTGGGGGCTGCGCTGATTGATATCCTCAATGGCGATATGAACAGCGGTTAGTTCGCACTCTTCAAACACGTCTGGACAGATGTTTTAACTCTAATTACTATCGTCCTTACGGGGATGACCATAGAGCCAGAAGAACTTATAGGGTTCACTGCGTCGTCACTGTTGATGAGCAGCCGGTGTCTGTGGTGCTCATGCAAACATGCAGTGTGAATACTTTTCTTTCTGTAGGTGATAAATAGGCTTCTTCTTGATGCCAGGTATGGAAATAAGAACACGAAGTTTGTGCAAGCTTCATAATGAACTTGAAAAAAGATGTAGCGCAAAAGAGACGAGCACGGGAGGGAGACACGACAAGGACGAACGCTACTAACAACTGGCTTTATTTTCCGTAACAGATATCAATATATACGTGTACACATCGCAAGCGCTCATGACACAAGGTCGGCTCTGGGCTTCTTGACAGAAAAAGAAAAAAAAAAAAAGGGGAAAAATTGATTACATATCAACAATAGAAGAAAGAACGAGTACCAAAATGTATCATCTGCGAAAAGGGGGAAGGGAGAGGGGGGGCGGGGGCGGAGCATACAGGCAATAATGATGAACCTACAAAAAAAACGAAAGAGAAAAACAGGCACGCACAAAAGAGACGGTGTGATTCTCACAGAAACCTTTCCAGAAAAGCGCGCTCGGAGGAGAATAAACTTATTGACGCGTCGCTGATGCAATCACTCGATTTTTTGTTAATGTAGAAAGCCTCCAGCAAAACTCGTGCTTTTGTACTTGCGCTCCTGCCCAGAATCTTTGCTTCTTTAAAGCGGGGCTCGCACTTGCACTTCAGAATATGCGAAACTTAATTCGCGAGCTTATCTTGTAGGATTAAATTTTGAGCATGCTCCCTTAAACGGTCGTTGAGACAGTGCTCGATCTGCCCTATGTAGCATTTTCCACAGGACAGGGGAATGATGTAGACCACTCCCAAGGCACATTTGACGAAGGCTTCTTGATGTTGCTCCTTGCAACCGCACTCAACTTCCCCGCAGATACGGGGGCATAGTTTGGCAAACTTATTTGGCGCCGAGAAAGTAAGAGGCACACTGTGCCTACTGGCCACTTTCTTGGCCACTTACTGGCCACCCTCCTAAAGAAGCTCGGGCCCCGACGAACGATGGCTGGAACTGAACGCGCGAGGGCCAATCCCGAGGTGATGCCTAAAAAAGATGATACATTTTGGTACTCGTTCTTTCATCGATTGTAGATATGTAATAAATTTTTCCCTTTTTTCTTTTTTTCTTTTTCTGTCAATAAGCCCAGAGCCGCCCTAGTGTCATGTGCGCATGCGATGTGTACACGTATATATTGACATCTGTTACGGAAAATAAAGCCAGTTGTTAGTAGCGTTCGTCCTAGTCGTGTCTCCCTTCCGTGCTCGTCTCTTTTGCGCTACATTTTTTTTCTTCAAGTATGTGTCACCAACTCGCCCAGCAACAAGTTTTATTGATTCATAATGAAGAGGGCAATCCAGAGGCAGACCTAAACTGGAACTGCAGAACAGCCCGATGTAGATCAATGGCATTTGAAACCGAAGTGCGGGGCCTGGTATTAAAAAGCCTGGCTAGATGGTGAGAGGGAACCAGGAAGAGATGTCGAAAATGTGCCCTCGGGGAGCTGTCGGGTCCAGAGCTCCTATATGAAATGCGTTATTTACTTGTTTTTCAAGAAATACCGTGCCTTCAGGTGCGACATATCTCACCCGTGGGTGCCATCCCAATGTTTCCAGGTATACCAAGGCCTTCATCGTTCATCTGACATTTACTAACCTCAAAATCGCTGCTGACTTAGCGCTTTGACGACTCTCCATTCTGGATGAGATCTTTCCAATGCTTAGAAGGCGAATAGTGTTTCTGCACATCATTTTTACCAGCGGCTACAGGAGATGCAAATACATTAGGAGCATGTCACTTCATGCACACCGTGTGGGAAGTTCGTAGGCGGAGAGTAACAGTTAATAGGCTGTGCGGCGTACCTTCGGGACACGAAGCTTAACGCTTGGAAAAATAGGCACGCCTGTTGAGAAGGACATGTTCCCGTCTATGCACTGGTATTATAAACATGGTTTCACAGCAACAAAACTCTTAACTTTCGTTGTGACTTTTATAGCGCCCGTAGGCGGAGCTGTCAAACGCATTGCACCTAGCAACAAGGGAGCAACTTGGAAAACTAGTTTAAAAAGTAAAAAAAAAAACATGCGCGGATTTATGCTAAGCGGCAATAGTTCCTCTCTCATACTCGCGCAGAGTTCGAGACCCGCTTCCCCGCGGCACTTCTAACTCTCACTGCCGCAGGCTCAAATAAGTTAACTAGATAATATTTTCAAAACGTATGGTGCCTCTGTCACCAACCTTTTCGACTGTCATTTTAATCTTTTTTTTTTCTCAATGGCACGTTGCATTATGACATAACCTAATTGGTCTCAAGAAAATTTACACAAACCTCTTTTTTTTCTTTCTTCATAGGCGTGCATATGGGAATAACGAAGCTTTTTATCATTGTAGTTGGAGACAGTGCGCCTGTTTGTACTTGTTTGACAGTGCGCCGTGGTACTTGCGATGATCAATAGCGATGCGACTGTGCAACCTGCTGTGAAAAAGAGACACGTATTGTTCCCGGAACGCCAGTATTTTAAACAAATTTTCTTCTTTGTTGTTGACCAAGTGTACGTTTATTCCTATGAATAACAAAATATTATCAACAGTAATTACCAAACTCTGGGCAGTGAAGGAATGAAAGCAATATTGGTGTAAGCACAAGTGCCCCAAATTCGGTTGTCGCTGGATTTGAACAGATGAATTCATTCATTCACAGATGAATTCATTCATCCAAACAAATGTGAAAGAACACATGTTTGTGCAATATATACCAAGGTATATATACCACTAACATTATAATTTTTGTCGTGCTTGCATTACTAAACTTGTATGAACTGCCAGGTGAGATGTGAACTGAAAGCCATATCTAGGCGTTTGAAAAAAGAGTGGTTTCGAAACTCTTGATATGTGTTTGTTAGTTAGCAACAGCAAAAAGACATCCAACTATGAACCACTTTCTCAGACAATATATCGTGTAACACTGCCGCCATGTTTCAGGGCGAGAGCCGTTACTGGCACCCCATCTTTAATGCTCGTGTAACTGAAGCCTGTTGTGATTGTCCTAGAAATCCGAAAGTAAATGCAAACCAAGCTAAGAGCCAACACAGTCGAAGAGAAAGGAAAAGTTAAAATAGGGCAAGGAGATGAATACACAAGCCAGGAGTGTGATCAACACAGTGTCGCTCGAAAAGAGAAGAAAAGGAAGACGAAGAGAAAGTAGAAAGAGAAAGAAATTCAGAAAGAAGAAAACAAGAAGAGAGAGAAAAAGTGGGGGTCGATTTGCGATGTTAGACCAAATGCGAATTAGGCGCGCTATCAATTCGGTTTTCACTTCGGTTCAGGTGCTTAGATCCAGTGTTCACAGATGGCAGTTGTTCAGATAGCGATGATGGGTTAATGCGGAATCGGTCATTACATATATGCGAAATTGGCCATTCTCTACATTCATAGATCCCTGGGAGTCTTCCTACAACTCCTGGCGCAGTGTTGCAGCGGTCAAGTGATGCGCCACTGCCTTTCTATTACGGATGCTGCCATTTGTGGAGCTTGGGTTGGGTTGCGAGCAGCCTCTCGCGGTTAATTGAGCGGCCGCCTTGCATGGTGGGCGGCTGCTACACACACACACACACACACACACACACACACACACACACACACACACACACACACACACACACACACACACACACACACACACACACACGCACACACACACACACACACACACACACACACACACACACACACACACACACACACACACACACACACACACACACACACACACACACACACACACACACACACACACACACACACACACACACACACACACACACACACACACACACACACATATATATATATATATATATATATATATATATATATATATATATATATATATATATAATTGGGCAGGTTGCCTACCACTCGGTGGGCATTTCAGCAGCCTGCCACAAAACGGGCTTCAAACACACGACGGCTAAATGGGCGGAATTGCCACAATAAGTGCTAGCGCACTAATAAACATTTATTATGTAAAACGAGACCGGAGCAGATTGCGGGGAAGGAGAGGGGGTGGGAATGGAGAGTCGTCAATCTAGTATTCCTGTAGCTTCCGCCGACGCTTTGGCGATGGCGACTAGCGCCTCCTGGTCTTCCAGGGGGGTGCCTAAACGTCACCTTCCACTGCTGCAGCACCGCGTTGAGCGGCTTGAAATGTTTGTGTTTATTTGTGCATGTCAATGTAATATGTGTAAATGTAGGAATACCCCCTAATCAGGGACATGTATCTCCGTATAATGGGCGAAGTAGGTGTAGGTGGTGAAGATTGGTAAGAGTGAGCATTTGGATGCTTCTTAGGTGGTAGGAGTCGGCCGGGGTAAGTTGCTTATGTGGCGGAGGGTAGTGGCGACTACTTAGGCGTAGTGTCTCTATAGGCGGTTTGAAGAATGGGTTGAGAGGGATTAGAGTCTGTGCTCTCCGCTCGGTACTTATAGTCTGAAGCCAGGGCACCAGCCCTAGTATTGCCACCAACACTTTCATGTCCTATAGGACCCAGTTATGACATGATAAAGTTGGAGATGGCCGCCCAGCACGTGGAGTGCCGTGCGCGGGACAGATACACTCGTATAGGCTCTACAGGCTGCTTGGAAGTCTGCAAGAACGTGGAAACCATGGTTTTGGGTGTCGCTAATTGTCACGGTGATGGCTGTAGCGACGGCTTATGCGTCCGCCGGGTCTGGTGCCCCGAAGGACGGAAATACAGGACATGACGGCTCCCGCCGAATGTTTCAATTAAGCTTTTGGCTAGTTTATTTAGTCTGTTTTGGCGAAAGTAGATAGAGGAACAGGTCTGAAATAAAAAAGGTAAAAAACGCGTCATGGCATTCCGAAAAACTCAACATGATAGCTAACTGTAGTTCAGCACTTTATTCCCGAGCACAAATCGGGTACACAAAATGCGCTTGGCCTGCCACGCCTGGCCGAGCTGATCCTTTTCCCGGGAAGAAGACAGCCACGCATGCCATGAGAGGACTGGGAATGAGATAGAGTGGTAGATAGGAAACTGAAAAGATACAAGGCGGTAGAATAGAGAGTGCACAACATCGGCACAGGGTTCAGGTAGGACGGTTCAGAGTGGACGCGGTACGAAAAAAAGTCTTTCAGTAGACCATGAACAGCCGCAAAAGTCTGTGATAAAGTAGTAAATACTAATTAGCATCCCAAAACGTAAAAGCAAAATGTAAAATATTTGCCGTTAAAAGGGGGGGAAATATTGCGAAAGGCGGCCCTGCAAAGTCGGTGAGCTCCCATTATGTTCGTTCAGCAGCGTGGGCAGTGCAAGTGGCGTTTCTCGTTTACGAAGACAATACGAATGGCGTCTATTATTCATGCAAGCCGTAATATATCGGGTGTCCTAGAGTTCACGGGAAGGAATTCAATATTCTTGCGCGAACTCTCTAATCGCTCATTTTTCTCCCGTATGCACTGAAATTTAACCCGCACGAGGCAAGCGCAGTGCGGTCCACATTAAAAATTTGACACTTTCCAATCCCCGGGCGGAAGATGCAGCAAGCTTTTACCTTGTGGACCAACTTTCACCTTTCGTAAGTCAGAGATTACAGCGCACTCATAATTAAACGCGCGAAGTTCATGTGTCGGTGCTATTTCTTTTTTGTTTAGCGCGTAATACTATACTGAAAAAGAAAAGATTTTGGTTTTTCTTTTTTTCGCGCATAGTTAACCACGCCTGCACGCGCCGAAGCGAAGCACACTTAAGGGCTGCAACTTCAGAGGCCGCTCTTAGCAACAGACATGGGTGGGATAGGCACAGCTCATTAATACAGTTGGAAAAAAAATCTCAAAGGGTGCGCCAAAATTACCAGAGCGGGGGTGATCAGCGCCCATAAGGTTGTATTCTTTTTTTTGCTTTTTTACTTGGCGCACTTTCCAGCGGGGCAAACGTAGCATCAAGTCAGCCTTCAGCAGCTCAGTGACAGAAACTTCCATTATGATCGACACGATACGCTCATTCCCGAGGTGAGGCAAGAAAAAAGAGGCGGATATAAAAGACTGTGAACACTATGTAATTAGAAGTTCAGCTCAAGGCTGTGAGTGAAAATATATACACATCTTTATTTTATAAAACAAGAGCAACCGATTCGCGTGAAAGAAAAACTGAGCCCGGCAACATTGAAGTAGATAACGAGCAGCGTCGTTAAGCTGACCCCCAAGAGGTTTTGTTGCTTAAGCGCCGTGCATGACGGGAAGCGAAGCGGGGGCTTCTGAGCCGTAGCATATGTATTGTTCGACGAAAGCAAGCAGATAAGTCAGAGGAACCGCAGCATCAAAATTAACCGCAATGTTAATGACATCAATATGAAAAAAATATTACCTTTTCTCGGTACGACATTTTTTTTAAGCCGCCGAACAGCCTCGTTAATCCCTGTTTTGACACACACTTGCACAAGGCTTAAACATCATTTTTCTCTTTCTTCGCCATCATGGCTGGTGTGCGGTGGTCGTGTCATTAGCGACCCAAGCCGTCCCGACGGACAGGATATGCGCGACGTTAAGCAATAACAGAGCTCACCTCAAGTGCGTTATCTTCATAAGCCTTAATAGAGGCAGCAGATGTTAAGTGCAAAATCCTCTATAAGGGCCTTGAACCCATTCTGGCAGTTCTTCCTTTATTTGTTTCTTAGCGAGTCATCTTTGGGGCCTTGTTATTGTCGAATTTGGATGACGCTTGTTTAGTCTTTAAAAACAAAGATCAACCATTGGCTGGATTTCTGGCCATGCCACAAAAGAAAAGAGAGCGCATTCCAGAGAATCAGGTTCTCTAACGTCGCGAAAAAAAAGTCAGTGGCTTAACATGGCTGACCATGCAATTCAGCGAACAGCAAGAACTCTTGCTAAGCGTCTGAGACTCGTCCATGGCAGCTCGGCTACACGCTCGCGACCGCCGTTCTATATATACCCGCACGACCACGTGGCTATGACGTGATGTCACATGGTCTTATGACACCCCCATCGGATGTCATCACGTAGCTTCCCATCACCTCATCGGACGTTCTTAAGGTCAAAGGTCAACCCAAAGAAGTACTTGCAACTGGGCTTGTTGGTGCATATTCGTGAAAGAACCAAAGGTCACACAATGTCAAAGGTCAAAGGTCAGATGTCAAAGATCAACGTCAGGGGTCAAGGGTTCGACACCATAACTGTGCCACACATAGGCGGCTAACGTGGTTGGGCTGAAGGTCGGTGGAGATCATTCCAAGGCATCCGCGGCGACTGCTTTACCTAGCGTAGGGAAGTTTCTCGCTTCAAAAACTGTAATTCATATTGGAGGAATATGTATATCGATTGTCAGAAACATCGCATGCGTTGCGTTGCGTCTTCACGGGGGCTGCCTTTTTAAACTCTTGCACTCGGGAGCAAAAGAGATGGCCCAGGAATGTTACCATCCTTTCATAAGAGGCGTATGATTTAAGACTGAGCTGCCTCGCCGGAACTGCCACAGTAGCAGGAAAAACAGCCCAGCTATTGTGAAATACGATTGTAGTGGTGTTCAGCCCCGTAGAAGCTAACGTTCAGATTATTCTTTCAATTGATGTTCTGGATTAGTCGCTTAATGAGAATACGACGACATAAAGAACCAGACGACGAACACAAGCCTCTCGTTCTTTGTGGCGTCTTTGCTGCATCTTATTCTAATTACGCCATTCAACTAGCCCTGTACGTGACATACCATTTCAGTCACGCTTAGATATTATGCAAAGAGGCTGTCGGAGCTAAGGCGAGGAAGAACCAGGAAGAAGCAGTTAAATTAGGTCGTTTTTGCAGGTGTGCCTGCAAGAGGTTCCACAGGCTCCTCCGTCCTTCGACTCATCCGTCAATAATCAGCGCCGCATGCCACGACATAGTCAACAGTTAACTAGCCTACTAACTCGTCCTTGCATATATCCTGATTTTGTATTGTACTCCAGAAGGTAGGAAATATAGGCACCGAATTTATCAAAGCCTTGAAAGTGTTGACCTGCAAAACCTCCGAGAACGTAATAATGAAGGGGAAAGAAGCTACGGAGGGCACTTAAGACCACTTACCTGCTTTGAATGGGAAAGCGTTATTTTTATTTCTTTTTTACTTTCCTATTGGCAGGCCTACTCATTAGCGTACAGCCGTAAGGCAATGCATATGCTTGTTTCACCTTTGTGCGCTAAGAAGCAACGCATTTTTGCAAGCTATGGGCGGCGTGCTCGCCTCGCAATCTGAAAGTCCAATTAAGCGCATTTTCGGAAGAAATTTTATTTTTCCTTGATATCAAGTTGTGTTCATCATGGATTATTCGTCGCCACTTTTGCGGCCGACAACGGCGGGTTTCGTTGCCGATCAGGCATATAATGCTTTCGCATTAACACCGGGAACCCTATTTCTATAATGTCTAGACATTGCAATAGCACTAGAAGCTGTTGACGTCTTTGCCTGAAGTGACTAGTGGTGTTTGTGAGACCCAGTTTAGTTAGCTCTTTGCGAGCTCTTCCGGTATACACCACCTGCTACAGTTGGCCCGTTGAGGTGTCACACAGCCGAACCTGGTCTAGTGACGTCACATTCGGGCCCTTCAGCCGAAGTGCATTCGTTGGTCTGGTGACGTCACGCCCCTACAGCCAATGAGACTTCTCCACTCTGATGTTGCCATTGATGATATCAGTGCTGCCAACTAGCCAATTAGTCATTTTCTTGACGACACCGGACGGCGTAGAGTTTTCGCTCCGGTGCGAGCTCTGTGCCATCGCATAAAAACAGGGAAGAAAACTTGAAATATTGAAACTTTATTTTGCAATCTGTCATAACAGAGAATGCAGGAGTACGAAAACATTGCTGATGTTTTGATAAACGGTGAAATGCAAATGCGTGACCATTTATATAAATGCATTGACACTGTTCGAAGCGCTGAGATCCTAGCACGTCGGCTCGTGATTGTGCGGCAGCACTCAGAGTTTCTCCGTTCAATACGCTTCTGCCGCTACCCGATAGTCGTTCTTGCGTTACAGATTCTGTTTAAAGCATGAAATGATTTTAGGTCTGATTCCCGCCACAGTTCGGTCACTGCATCTGGGAACCGCGGAGAATCTGAAGCCGATCATTAGGCCGACCATGAGGCCATACATAAGGGCGATAATTAAGCCGGACTTATCCGTGACACTAAGAAACTTTCGTCCTAGTGGAATCCTGCAGAAAAAAAAAGCCTTTTGCGATATTGTAGCTGCGATTGGGGTGTGAACAAGCGCCGCACACAAACTAAGTAGCAGCGCTTCTTGATGTCTTGCACCACTTATCACCGCAGCTTCTGGCGCTACTAGTTACAAATGGTCGCCTTTCGCGCTCTGTGGTTGAAATGATCTTCCTCGTCATCGCCCATGTGTTCGGTCTACGCCAAAATATCTGCAACAGCCGCTGAAGAGCGAGGGACTTCTGTGGTGCGCCATAAAGCGGAAGCCCCGATAAACACTGAACGAGCTGCTTATTACTAAGAAATGAAGCGGGTGAACGCGACGGCACGCTAAGGAAAAAACACGGCGAAGTAAGTCGATCGCTCTTCGCAGTTAAGGAGAGTAGCTGATGGTGAATCCACCATGCGTATCAGCCACCACAGACTACGTGTTGGAGTAAAAGACATCATCCGACTGACACAAGCCTTAGTCCACTCGCGCCTTACCTATTACCTCTCGTCATCATCATCATCAACATGACAACGCCAAACGCAAAGAAAAGACCTCTCCCACGTTTCTTCAGTTAAGCTGGCCCTGTGGCCGCTGCAGCCTCCGCCCTCCCCCCCCCCCCCCCCCCCCCCAATTGATGCTAACTTCGTAATTTCATCCACCAACTAACTTTCAGCCGCCACCTGCCAAAGTGAATTCGTTGGTCTAGTGACGTCACGCCCCTACAGCCAATGGGATTTCTCCCCTCTGACACTGCCATTGATGATATCACTGCTGCCAAGCCACCTCTCGTACCACAAGCTTATCAAGAAAGAATACAGAAATATAGAAGTGGTTATCCGCATGACAACGCAGACCGAGCTAGGGACACCGATGCGCACCCGCATGACTGAACTTCTCCCTCTCTCGGCATATGCATAACACTTTCGACGAACTGTTCAATGCGCAAAGAGCAAGCCAGATACACAGTCTACGTGAAACAACGCAGGGCTGCGATATGCTCTCGCGCCTCGGTTACGCGGTGCCGGAGGCTACTCTTAACCGCACCTTGCAGCTCCCCCATGACGAGCGTGCCCCCAACCAGGCTCACCTGTACTGCACAATATGCAACGAGACAGACATCAACGAGACAGACACAGTTGTCCGCAGCACAGTCAATAAGCCACTAGATGTCAATCCAGTTTGCTGTCTTCACAGCATGCCTCGGGCGTCCAAAGTGGGTGAAGTGAAAAGCCGCCAGCTTTCCTTCTAGGATTTACTAAGGAACTCTTTGATTAGATGTAGCAGTTTGTCTGCAGGAACCACTGCTGTGACAGGCCAACATCATTCCAGCACTCTACGCTACTGAACTCCACGCGAGCGCCGCTGTGAACCTCGAGGAGCTCATCATAGTTACATCTATAGACCAGGCTTCACACTCCTCAAGGATCAGTAGTAATAATAAAACAGTAGCCTTCACAGCATACTCAACGCAAGAGTGAAGACGCTTTCAACGAGGCAGACCCAATCACATCATCACAGGAGTTAACGCGTCGTGCACTTGCCGCTTCCACTTCTGGCTACCGCGTCGTTTCGGCGTCTGGGAATGGGCGCGAAAACAAGAAAACATCCCTGGGAATGAGCGCGAAAACAAGCTCGCCTAAGAGCGGTGCAGTCCGGTGACCTCGGAGACGATCAATGATTAGGCCCACAATCCGGGTCAGGTGCTGAGTACGCATTTCTCCTCATCGGAGTATACTTACGCGAGCGCCGTGAGGGCCGTTTCGTGTGCCACTAATATATGAGCGCACACTCTATCGAGAGAAACCTAGCCTATGTCGGCAGCTACTGACGAGTATCTTCCCCGCTCAAAAAAGTGGTAAGGTTTTAAGGTAGCTGAACTGAGTAGTCGTACAAAAGCATGTGTTTAGCCTGGTTGGCCGATGGTTTTGCTTTGCTTGGTAGTCGAAACGTCTTGCGACGATATTAGACTCTGGCTAAGCTCTGATCGTGGTTAAGCCACCGTAGGAATTGAAGAGATCCGGTTACCCACGGTACCTATGCCTAGCAAAGGCATGCCGCAAGGCTCTGTAGTCTATCCAATGCTGTTCAACATAGGAATGCTCAACTTAGCCAAGAAGGTCTTAACCCGCGAAAATATCGGCTTCACATTCTACGGGGCGACATAACATATGGGTTACAGAGGGATCTTTGGCGCAGAAGGAAGAACCTCTGCAAGGAGCTATAGGTATGGTAGGAGAATTTGCAGAATAGAGCGGTTTTCATTGCTCCCCGGAGAAATCCGAACTCATCAGGTTACACAGGAAATATTACAAGTCCCAGGGAGAGATTCAACTCTACCTAGGAAACCAAAAAATTGAGGAAAAAGAGAAGATCACAGTTTTGGGGCTGTGGCTACAAAGCAATCTGATAGCAGATTATACAATCAAACCTCTCAAGGCCACGGTCAACCAAATATCAAGAATGATTAGAAAGGTAACCTGGCATCGAAAAGGAATGAGGGAGGAACACACCCTCCGCCTAGTCCAAGCCCTGGTCGTAAGCAGGATTACCTACGGGCTCCCGTGTCAAGAGATTAGAACAGTTGACAGAAAAGCTATTGATACCATCATAAGGGGAGCCTATAAAACTGCCCTAAACTCCCCACCAACGACATCAACGGAACGTATTTTGGCCCTAGGAGTACACAACACCTTTGAGGAGCTCAGTGAGGCGGTTCTGGGGCATCAAAAAAACCGCCTAACCACAATACAAGTGGGTAAGGATATTCTGACCAGGCTGGAACTATGACAGGCACTACGAAATTGTGAGATCAAGTCCCGAATTTTGACACCTGCAAGAGAGATCTATGTAAACCCGATACCATACACATGCACCACGAGCGGCAGAAGAGTAGGAGGAGAGCCAGATTCAAAGCAATGGCAAAAAAACTATCAAAAGTCCCGGAAGCAGTATAAGTAAACATCAGGGCCTATGCCCAGCCAGGCAGGTTCGCGACTGCTGCGGTGGACAACGAGAAAAGGCCAATCATTAGGTCTTCAATCTATGCCAAGGACCCTGCGGAACCGAAATCACTGGCCATAGCTATCACCATCAGGGCTCAAGACCGACAGGGCAAGTCATCGCACGTCGTGACGGATTCCCTGCAGAGAATATCTTGCTGGAAAAAATCACCGAAGGGCGAGCCAACTATTAAGTACACTCTCAAGCTCACACAGAATAACATGGACGCCTGGTCACGAAGGCTTAGCCGGAAACCAGGTAGTGAATGATCTAGCCCGAGCTCGCACAACCGGGCAGATCCCTACCCCCACCCCTCTTCTAAGACCGTATTATGACAGACTAGAACACCTTAGGCTAGAAAGACGACATTTCTCCCCACCACACAAACACCTGTCCTCACAAGATGCCATTGACTGGAGGAGAATACAAATAAACACATATCCAATTCTTCATATTTGCACAAGATCAGACCCGCACAATACCCAAGTTACTGTCCTTGGTGCGGAGCAAGCCCCACGCTCTACCATACATCTTGGGAATGCCAGAACCAACCAGAGAAAAAACTAATAGTGCCACATTCGGCATACGAGCAGTGGGAGGAAGCCCTGAACAGCGACAACCTGGGCCAGCAAGCCTGGACAACTCAACTAGTCCGCAAGTCAGCTGCCGTCAGCAGAGACCTGGACTAGGGGTCCCGACCATCTGGCTCCTGCGAATTAATCACCTAAACAAAAGTTTTCTCCCTCTCTTTTTCTCCGCAGATGGAAGTTGATGATAACGACGATGTGCAATGCACAAAGCGGGTGTGTGTTGCAGTTAACCACGAGCAGAGATGGGCTGCGGCAATAGCATAGCGACCTCGTGCAGCGGCCAGCGAGGCTGATCTGTTCGCGCCGTCGCGGTTTAGAAACGAAGTCACGGCTATATTTATTTCATTTCGGCATGGGCTGTTGTTATGATACGTTTTGCCCAGGTCACCTTCAAGGTAAAGCTACACACTGACTCGGTGAGCTGGTTAGATCTCGTGGAGTAGTGGTTTCGCGTCAAAACTGGTATGCAAGTCACTCGGTTGACATACCTCCACCTTGTAGCTCTTGCGCAGGACCCCATACCCTCTACCAAGCGGCCTGGAAATGTGCGAGGAGCCACCATCCGCCCATCCGCAACACCAAAAGAGCCTTATGGAAACACTCACTGTCTCTCCTCCCTTTGCCCGGACACCAGTTTCCATTGCTCCGCCATGCATGGGACATCTCAGCCAGCGATGGGCTTTTGAACAAAAAAGCTTAAACTCGAAGGCAGATATCATCTTTAATAAGGGTTCCCCTTTCTTCCTCCAAGAATGCCTAACGCCTTTACTGCAATGCATACCATTCTTATCCCTATGTCGAATAAGAGGTAAACTACATTTTTTTACGTTTTTGAATTTGCAACGTCTAGTTCAACTTCACAATGTTGGCTCAGTTGGCTGATAATTGCGTACAATTAACACGAGCACGAAAGCGAAACTGTGTCTACGGCGGTCAGCTTCGTAGAACAGCGGGCGTCCGTCTGTCTCAAAAAACAGCACATGGCAGCCTGCTCACCATTGCTGGTGGCAGTTTAATAATAGATTAAAATTGCCACCTGCCCACCATGACACAGTGCATTAGCTTATAGGTCGAGAGATAGGCTGTCTTCAGAAGAATTATCTGAGAAAAAATTAGCCTTACGTAAGTTTGGCAAGAGCATCCTGGGTTTCACAAGCCCCACCTGTGGCTATGTTTTAAACAGCCACCTGCTAGGGCGTGGCGCTTCGCTGCATAACTATATCGGTAGTGGTAGGCGGACACCCCGCGATCTATGAACCTATGAAAGGGAACGAGTACTGGTGTGGGAGGCACTCCTAATGCCATCCTATTGTGCTCTTAAAGGTAGGCTAAGCGTCTGCCAGGGTTTTTGCCTTCTTTCTGCCTGCATTTCATTCGTGGCTTTGGAATCAGGGTTGACAGGCAGCGATCGATGTTTATCATTAACTCCATTATCGTAGCCACGCCTGACCGATGGAAAAAAGGCTAAAGAAATGAAAAAAAGAAGCTAAAATAATTCGGCCCCCGTTTTCTTTTCGCAGTAGGAGGTAAAAAGTTGCCCCAAAAGCACCGAAATTGATGAGCATGAGTGAGCTTGCAAATTAGCGTACATACTTCGTCAAAAAATGCGAACTAAAGGCATTTATTTCTGGGCAATGCAGTATGGTTCGTTATGCGTGAACCGCGTTCCAAAACATAACGGTGAGAAGAACTCTTGTCCTCAACCGTCTAAAAGGTAGGACTTCCACGGACACAACAAGAGCCGCTCTACACGGCGAAGAAGCAAACCCTCTGGGATCTTTGCTTTTAACAAGGACTGTACACGTAGATAATAATACGTTAGCTCAGGAGCGAATAATTCTCACTAGCTGGGGGAATCAGAAGCTACATCCGGTAAAGGTGTCAACGGCTTCTAATGCCGTGGCTTTGCCAACACATGAGGTAATTAGTTATCCTCGTGATATTTCGCTATTGCTTTTTGTGCTGTTGTAAAGAATAAAGAATTTTCAGTGGAATAGTGGCCAAGACAGGTACGGAACCTAGCATGGAGAATCGCTTCCTTCAGTGTGTGAGAACAAACAATTTCACTGCCTCCCGGAACGATGATCACATCGTTAATGGAGCTGGAATGACTATGTGATACGTCGAAACACCCCACACAAGCTTAAACGGTGCAAGTAGTAATTAGAGTATGGTGTGACGTTGTGGTTAACACGTTAACACTACCGGCACGTTTCTGTGGCACATTTCTGCAGCAACAAGCAAGTCTTCTACGTTTACATTATCCCGCTAGGCAAGCTCATTGATACAATGAAACTGTGTTGGGCTTACTTCTAGCTTGACAGCGTCGGTCTCAACAACGCTGCAGGAGCTTTAATCGGGCCACTGTAACATTATATAGCATCTAATTTATGGTAAGGAGATTTAAGAAATAACTCGTGTTCTGGATGGCAGTTATATTTGCATTCCTCTTACGCTGCTATGAAGAGGTTTAGAGTAAGAAAAAAAGATTTAGGTCGATGTCATAAGTGCTACGAACTCCTGATAGTTAATTTGGCCGTCTCCGTCGAGGTCAGCTTCCCGTATCATAGCATCAACCTCTTCGTTCGTGAGTTTCTCTCCCAGCGTTGTCATGACGTGGCGGAGCTCAGCTGCTGTGATGTAGCCATTCCCATCTCTGTCGAAGACCTGTGCAAAGACACACGACAACTTTAGCGAGCGCATACATGTGCCAGCGGTGTCTAGTAGCATATAGACGTGCTTAGTGATGACCTGAACCGCACTCGACCATGTAGGGCTAAATTTTTTGAATGTCTTCTGCTTCATCCGTTCACCTGACAAGAGCCCTGTGGACCTTACAGTAGCTAGAGGTGCAAGCATTACGGAACAATGATATCCCAAGCTCCATTTCTAAAAGGTACTTCACTACTACGCCCATCAAAGATACCAACAATCACGTTCTAGTGCAGAGTATTGAAATTAGGGCAATACGCACCTTTCGCAGTTATGGCTGCGCAGCAACAGCAGTTCTGACTCTACAACTCTCACTACTTTGTATGTAGTCACTTTTAACTGGCATGCGTTCGGCCCAGGTAGTTATATTTGCATCGTATCTACGTATATGCTTCAAAGGAATGTTGAGTCATGTTATGCGTGCCATCAGCCGAGAGGCTAAGCGTGGCAATCGCCCTACCCTGAACTGACATGGAAAGCCAGCGTGGCACGCGCGAGTATAATCACAAGTGCTCACCTTAAATGCCTCACGGATCTCTTCTTCGGTGTCCGCGGTGCGCGTCTTTTTGGTCATCATGGCGAGGAACTCGGCAAAGTCCACGGTGCCGTTACCGTCGACGTCGACCTCCGCGATCATGTCCTTGAGCTCTGCCTCGGTCGGATTCTGTCCGAGGGCTCGCATCACGGTGCCTAGTTCTTTAGTGCTGATTGCACCGTTTCCATCCTTGTCGAAAAGCGCGAACGCCTCGCGCAGCTCTGCGATCATGTCATCGCTAAGTTGCATGCTAGATGTGTCCAGTGGCCCTCGAGTGCTGGGGCCTGGCGCTGCATCCTTCTTGGCTACCGCCTGCGAAGTCTTGGTGCTGCTGGGGGCGCTGCTGCTGCTACTCGGGGCGTCAGCGGCCGCCTTGGAAGCGCTGGGTCCTGGGGCTTGAGGCGCTGCGAACGGTGCGGAAGCGGCAGAAGCGGCAGCAGCGACCCCGGGTCCTGTTGTGACTGTTGCTGCTGCCGAGGTCTGTTGAGATGTCGGCGGCGGCGAGCGGTTGCCCGAAGAGCGCTTCATCAGTGCGCCTTTAGCGGATAGCGACCAGCTGAACGCTGCTGCCTCACGCCTGGCGCACGTTGTCAATAGGCGGAACTTTTTCCTTCTTCGCTGCGGTCTGGCCTCTCGCTCATGGTTGCGGGTGAAGAACGTGGGGAAAACTCGAAAATCAGTAACATACTTCGATGAGGAAACCTACGGCATTGCAGTGCTGTTCAATTATTCAGGCAGAAATATATGGGCTTAACGTCGGTTTCAGGCTTCGTCAGACAAAAAATGGGGGGAAGAAGAAGTGACTGTGCACCAACCATAGCCAATCGCCCATCTTGGGTATCTGCCTATCCTTAAAAGGAAACAACAATGGGCTGTCCGGTCACTTCAGCCTGATCTCGAGTCAAAACATTAAATGCTAAACACCTTACTACGTAATGCAATTTTCGTCATTAGCGTACGACACGAGAATGGCAACTTTTATCACATTATCGGCACACGTCACAGTACTTTGTGTGCCCACTGCTTTTTATAACGGCGTCATTTGGAGAACTGCTGTTTCCAAAGAAATGCATTCTAGACAGACGGAAGTTGTTAAATAAGACATCTTGTAAGATGGCTTTGTGTTTATTTATACCTCCCAGCGTAAGAAACCAATATATGGTCTTCCCAATCAGAAGCAAATGACCTGCATGAAACGATTATACCGACACGTATCTAATGCTATTGTCCTTAAAAGCGCAGCTACTTTCAGTAACTTTGAAGACGCCATAAATCGCATGGTGGCTTATCGACACTAGAAGCTCAATTTGCGACCGATGATAAAATACTGGTAGGGCTTGTTTTCAAAGCTTTTGATCACCACAGTTAACGTCTGTTTAAATGCAACAGTGGGATAAAAATAAAATTCTAAGCATAGCCTCATTTTTAACATTCTCGCAGGTGAATCCTTCTAATCCGGGGCTCAGAGCCGAGATTAAGACATTCTGCCGTTACTCATTCGATATAGTATAATTAATTTATTTATTTATTCATACATTCAGCGTTATGCCAAAACAGGAGTTGTGCTTAAAGAATAAGACGAAATACAATACAACAAAAATACAGTTGAACTTTGCAGATATTCAACAATTCAGTACATAGCATTTAGGCTAAAAAGCACAACATAACAGAACATGAACAACTGTGTTCCTTCAATCCATTCACAAAACAAAATTATAATTTACCTTGAAAAACATTCACCCGCAAGATGCATACATTAACGAATCTGCGCTTCTGGAGGAACAAAAATATTACCTTAATTTATTTGGAATAATATAGTGCCTTAAACAGGTGCAAACCGCAAACAACAAACTGTAGCAAGGACTGAAATAAAAATACATGTTATATAAAACAAATCAGACCATTCACAAATAATTTGCGAGGGCGTTTTCAAAAGCTTTAAAATCAGACAACTGAACAATCCCTTTCGGCTATTTATTTCATTCTACAATGGTTCGAACCAGGAAAGAGTGTTTGAAAGAATATGTTCTATAATTAAGTGGTGTGATGTGTTTGAAATGCACTGTTCTAGGGCCACCAGCATTCTGTGGTTTGATGTATCTGCCAAAGTTAACCATATAATCTGTAGAGAGCACGTAAAAAAGATTATGAGCGCGTTATACTGCATTTTCTGCTTCACAGCCGTCAGTGAGGGCGATTTAGAAGGTGATAGTACTAATTATTGGCTTGTTTGAAATCCGCACCACGTGGTACTGTCCTACTGAGCGCACCACAATAGAAGATAAGTTTTTCTTGCTGGAATACACGTCCAGTCTCTTCAACGCGAAGGTAGTTCGACACATGCCCAGAAATGTCTACAAGTGAACGTTCATAATTTTTTTCCAGTCCAAATTCAGTGACAGCTTGATGTTCCCATTTATTGTTTTTACGTACTGCGTCTCTGTGCAAGGTCTTAGATGCCATCATTCCACCTATCTTTAAGGCAGTTTGGGTTAATCGGATTGGTTCCGTGAAAACCAGCTAGAGGAGGGCGCTTTTATTTTGAACTATTTGTTATTATCAATTTTATCGTGTATCACGCGTAAAACAGCGTGAATTTGATAATGTCAGATGTTTGTTAAAATTGTACGTTCATGGCTCAAAATAAAGGTTGAGAACTCGGAATTATTCACACTGGATACGTTCCTGCTTTTTGGGTTAACATTCAGTTTTCACTTTGTTACAGTTGCGCCAGGCACGTCATGAAAAAGAAAGCTTTTTGAAGTAACATTGCTTCCGATTTAACCGTAATTCCTCCGCGGGTGTGGGAATGAGCGCCACAAGAGACGATTTCAGGAGTGCACAATCATAGCAGTGTGAAAAGCACTCTTCCTGGGAAAACCAACGCGCTCGTTAAGGCGTAAAGTCATGGACAAAAGTCTGCGGGATGCGTATTCGTGGTGCTGTTAGGCACAGTAGGAGAATGAAATGCATAGAAGATTGACGTGACAGGTGGTCTCCATCTGATAGAAGAAAACCGTCTGAATGGCTAGCATGGTAACGCAGAAATGAATTTTTTCTCGCGTGTCCGCATCCCGCAAACTTTTGTCCATGACCGTGCTTATGAAAAAAGCCAGCAGTCATTGAAGCCAAAGAGCAGAAAAAAATTTTAGGGCCTTTTTTGAATTTGGGGTTTTGATCAATGGGATGATAATAGTGTTGTTATTTTGTCGCTGAACTGTAACTGATTAGAAGGTATAAGAAAAAGAATCACATGCCATCGATGGGATCAGAATCCACAGCCTCCGAATTTTACTCCGGTGCTCTACCAGCTGAGGTAAGTCGACGGCTCTCCAATCTTATAATTCTGGGGGTGTTTATATTACGTGTTACCTGATTTTGATATTTTTCACCAGCGCACCCTAGTCCCTAATGGCGGACGTAATACGTCTTCACCCGGAGTGTCATGTGGAACGTGATCGAACTGTGAGGGCGGAAGGTATGCGAGAACCCTCTTATACTAACTACGCTATTAATTTTCCTTTGGTCAACATCATAAACCAGAAAAGGCCGGAACATACCGCTATGATCCTTGGTTTCGGTCACCGTTGGCTTCAATCATACGTGCATGTACGTAATAACGAGCCCGTTATTATATCCCTTCAATTGTCAGCTCAATATCTTAACGAGGGCCTCGGTTCCGGTAGTTTTGGTGCCGTAGTTAGCATAAGAGAGTTCACGCACAGCTTCCGCTCTCACCGTTCGATCAGCTTTCCCGTGACACTCGTGGTGGTGCAGGACGAATTGCACCCGCCGCTGGCGGCGAAGGTGTAGCTGGTTTGCACTCCCAAGATCAGCTTTCATGCAACATAAATACCCCTGGAAGTATCAGTTTGGACAGCAGTTGCCGTAGCTCAGTTGTACGAGCACTGGAGGCTAAATCCGGAGATCGTGGTTTCGAATCCCATCAGCGTCATGTGGTTGTTTTTCTTTGTATTCAATTACGTTTCAGCGACAAAATAACTGCACAAATAATTTCCTATTGGTCAACCCCACAGATTAAAAAAGGCCGAAACATGCCCCCATGCTCTTTGGCTTGACTGTTGGCTTCCTTCATATGTACGTCATAACGAGCCCGTTATTTACCTTTCCTTGACAGCTGAATAGCTGCTTAAGGACAGCCTTGATTCTTGCAGTCTAGGTGCTGTAGGCAGGAGGAGTGGATTCTCGCACACTGCAGCCCTTAACGTTGGATAGCGTTCCACGTTACAGTTGCGGTAATAGAGGACGTAATACGCCCGCCACCAGGGACGAGGGTGGCGCTGGTGATTGCGCACGTGAACACCGGCGGCATGTGGTTGTTTTTCTTAAACTTTGCAATCAATAATATTTCAGCAACAAAATAACTACACTAATATTTTCCTATTGATCAACAACACGAATTAGAAAAAGACCGAAACATTCCCCTCTGCTCCTTTGTTTCGGTGACTGTTGACTTCCTGCTTATGTTTTCCAAAATAAGTAAGTTTGAAGACGTCATGAACGTACCTGGATTATAAATCAGGAACGCATAAACTCAAGACGGTTCATATTAACAAGTGAGTTTCACAGTTACAAAGAAACCGGGAACCTGCCAAAACCAAAATTGGTAGAGATGCCATAAAGGTCTGACTGATATTATCGAATTATGTGCGCTTCTTTTCCTTTAGATAATTTAGAATGGTTCCACAAAATAAAGTTTAAAAAAAAAGCTGCGGAAGCCATTTCCTCACCACCACAAAACCCTGAACGTCGTAGCAACTTAGTCGTTATTACATTTATCAAAATAAACTGCACCCAGCTGTCTATATTAAGAGAGTCCATGTTATTGTCAATTGATGCGGATGACATAAGCTTCATTATACGCAATGCCTTATGACCACGACCGTACCAGAAGCTTGGAAGAACGCAAACATTATCTTAATTCATAAGAAAGGAGACGCCAAGCACTTGAAAAATTAAAGACCAATCAGCTTACTGTCAGTGGCCTACAAGGTATTCACTAAGATGATTGCTGATAGAGTCAGGACAACCTTAAATCAACCAAATGGCCAGACAGTCTTTCGTAACAGATAGATATTCCCCAATAGATCATATTCACACTATCACTCAGGTAATAGAGAAATGCGCAGAAAATAACCAGCCCCTATATATAGCCTTCATTGATTACGAGAAAGCACTCGACTAATTGGAAACCTCAGCTGTCATACAGGCATTGCGGAATCAGGGTGTAGAAGAGACTTATGTCAAAGTACTAGAAGACATATATAGAAACTGCACAGCTACCATAGTCCTCCATAAAGTCCGCAATAAATTTCCAATAAGGAAGGGCGTCAGGTAAGGAGGCACGATCTTGCAATGAAATTCACCGTCTGCTTACAAAAGGTATTGCGAGGCCTGAATTGGGAACAGTTGGGGATATGAGTTATTGAAGAATACCCAAATAATCTGCGATTTGCGGATGACATTGCCTTGCTGAGTCCTTCAGGAGGTGAACTGCAAATCATGATCAATGAGTAGACAGGCAGATCAGAACTGAGGGTCTAAAAAATGAATATGCAGAAAAGCAAATTACTGTTGAACAGTTAGCTAGAAAACAGCAGTTCACAATTGGCAGCGAGGTGCTGGAAGTGGTAAAGGAATCTACTTAGGGCAGATAGTGGCAGCTGATCGGGATCATGAGAGGACACTAACTGGAAAGTTAAGAATGGGCTGGAGCGCATATGGCAGGTTTTTTGAGACCATGAATGGCAAGTTACCGATATCCCTCAAGCGAAAAGTGTACAACAGCTGTATGTTGACGGTACTCACCTACGGAGCAGAAACGTGGAGGCTTACGAAAAGGGTTCAGCTTAAGTTAAGGAGAACGCAGCGAAAAATGGAAAGAAAAATTATAGGTGTAACGTTAAGAGACCAGAAGCAGGCAGAGTGGGTAAGGGAACAAACGCGGGTTAATGACATGCTAGTCGAAATCAAGAGAAAGAAATCGGCTTGGGCAGGGCATGTAAACGAAGGAAAGATAACTGCTGGTCCATAAGGGCAACGGAGTGGATTTCAAGTGAAGGAAAGCGTAGCAGGGGGTGACCGAAGGTTGGGTGGGTGGATGAAATTAAGAAGTTTGCAGGCATAGGCATAGGAGGCATAGGCGCAACTGAAAAAGGACAGGGCTAATTGGAGAGACATGGGAGAGGCCTTTACCCTGCAGTGGGTGCAGTCAGGCTGATGATGAGGATGATGAAGCTTCAGTTGTCTTTCAAAGAAGGATGCTTTGCATCTGGGAACGGAACATGCCGGGAATGACGTAATAGTCTGAGTGCTCTGCCTGCGACTTTCTGGTACTTATGAATCGCGTCATCGTAAGACGCGAATAGATAGAATTGCATCTGCTTTCCCTTTCTAAATATTAATTTCTGCTGCTACCTTCAACACTAGCATCGATGGTGCCGAAACGCAAAAGGCACCCGGGGGCTATGCGATGTCAGTGCACGTAAGAGGTCACCAGGCCGTCCATATTATTACAGTTCTCCACTGCGGCATATCTTTCTCTCTCTATCCTTCTACTCCTTTGTCATCCGTTCCCCATGGCGTGGTTGAAGTGTCCATCGAGAACTGATAAAATTACTGCCCCTTTACTTTTCCTTAAACCTATTTTAACTTTTATGTCCAGTGGTTGGTGTGTCCTTTACGTGCACTTCAGACCTGTTCACAGCTTCAGGCGCTTCAAGCTTTACACGCTAAGGCGGATTCATCTGTCATGATGGCTTACTCTTGTACACTACTACCGGCTCAGTTGTTAGCAAACTTTAGAGAGGGGAGGTCTGCACCGAGTTTCTTATTTCCGCTTCCTGACATGATTATGCAGTTTAGAGACAACAGTGATGACGACAAGATAATGCACGCGGTCAGGTACTGAGAATACATAACAAAAGGCAATACTTCATGAGACCCTTGGCTGCATACCAACGTATCCTAAGAACGGTGCATTTGCATACGCTGCCGAGACTTCATGGACTAAAGCTTCTCGCTGGCAGACGACCGACTATCTCAGCACATTCGCAATCAAAAAGGACACAGTGTTCCGGATGCTGGCAGCGTTCACGCAAGGTGGTGAGCATTGACTTTGTTGCGACGACTGTTACCGATACGAGTCGCGTATGGCGACCAAATTCATGCAACCAGCAAAATTGTCATCGGTAGAGACTCGCACTTGGCTCATACTTTCTGACACGCCTTCTGTAACTAGTTCGGTCTGAAACTTTGTCTCAAGGCAAATAAAGCGATAGTAAGCATAAAATACCCTAATCGTCGTGGCCCAATTATGCGCTTCCGGCATGGGGAGTTTAAAAAAAAACGCACATTGAGTTTTCTCAGGACTAAAAAGAAACCGTGCAGTGCTGACATCACGGAAAGTAATTAATTACCTTAGGAATGCTATCCTTTTTTAAAACGATGTTTAACTCAGCTAGTTCGTCCATACTTCAAGATTCATACTTCAAGCCGAAAAGTTATAATGAGGACACAGAAACGAGCTCCCTCAACGATCGTTTGCATGTTACATTCTGTGTCCTCTTTGTAATCTTCCAGCTACAAATAACGTGAAGCCATTTCTTTGTTTCCTCAGTCGTGAGATCATTGCGTGAGTTCAGGTGTGCCTTGTAGACAAAAACACACAGAAGTTTGGAAGAATACAGGAAAGAACTAAAGCTGAGACTATATACGAGAGAGAAGAAGCTGGTCCAGAGGCAGCCAGGTATCATTTAATGTTTGTAACGTGAAAAAGAGCAGAAGCTGGAGATGAGGTCGAGGTAGAATATCTGTGGTGCAAATAGAAAAGATGAAGAGCTACAGGAGCAAACTTTTTCTTTGTTTTACCCTTGAAAGGTAGATTAAAAGATTTTTCGGTCGATGGCCCAAGTTGAACCTCCTCAGGGTTTATGCTCATTGCTACTGTTACACATTACCCAGCCCATTCAGGAACGAAGGGTAGTACTGAAAGTCTCCATGACAGCATTCCTCAGAATTCTATTCTCTGCGGAATTGCTAACAAGGTAAGCTCCGTCTACAAATTTCCTCCTTGAAGAAGGTCTGAAAAACCTGTTCCTCGAAGGTATACGATTTTCAGAAAGCCACCTGCGACCTAGTACATTGGACCTATTGCAGCCTCAAAGAGGAAACGAATACGAGAGCTAAGCTTATATACAAGGTAATATTTTCTCATCTATACCGATTTTTATTTTGAAAGTCACGTGAGATAATCAGGTGGGGTCTTTTCATGCCGAATGCATAGGAGGCCGTACCGGCGCCCAGATCTGTACAAATTTGCTGTGACCGGCGATTTTTTTGTGCTCCTGTGCCTTATAATGCAGCGAAATTGCGAAAAGGTGGACGTTGCGGTGATGATAATGATGGCTATTAATGGCGCAAGGCAGGCTATCGTCAAAGAGCGCCAAAGCACAAGATATCTCATTACACAAGGTTCAGCCGTACATCCATTTTCAGAGGTTTCAGCACAAAAGAGCCGAGCAGAAGGCCAAGAAAAAGCTTGCAGCGATTGCAAACCGATGAGTACTCGATAGTAGTAGTAGTGGTAGCGGTAGTGGTTGTAGTGGTAGTTGTAGTAGTAGTAGCATTAGTAGTAGTAGTTGTAGTAGTGGTCGTTGTTGTAGTAGTAGTCGTTGTTGTAGTAGTAGTAGTCACTGTTGTAATAGTATTAGTAGTAGTAGTCGCTGTTCCTGTAGTAGTCGTTGTAGTTGTTGTAGTCGTATTAGTAGTAGTTGTTGTAGTTGTATTAGTAGTAGGTGTTGTAGTTGTAATCGTAATAGTTGTAGTTGTATTTGTAGTAGTAGTTATTGTTGTTGTTGTAGTTGTATTTGTTGTAGTAGATGTATTTGTAGTAATAGTTGTTGTAGTTGTATTTGCTGCAGTAAAAATAGTAGCAGTAGTAGATGTATTTGTATTTGTAGTTGTTGTATTTGTAATAGTAGTAGCAGTAGTAGTTGTAATAGTGGTCTATTAATATACACTGAAAAGTTGTTAGCACCAGAATTCCCTAATGTCCGAGAGATTCCGGGCAACGGTAAAAAAGAAAAACACCATTGCGTGCCTTTTTCTGACGTGAGGAAAACACAACCATTGCAGAAACTAAAATAAGCAAATAGGCGCTGAGTAATTCTTTTCTCAGCCAACACCGTGGCACGTTTTCATCCGTGCTCCTGCTAGACCGCCCCGAGTGCACTTTACCTTGCAATATTGAATTAAAAGTCGTACACAGCCCTTTTATGCGCCTATCCGAGCCCGACCCGGGCCCGGCCGGGGCTCGGTGAAACTTCCTATTTTCCGGCGCTGCCCGCGGGCTGGGTCGGTCCAGGCGCAGGCTTTCGAATTGACCCGAGCACGCGCAGGGCTCTAGTACAAGCAACATGCACCGAATGCACCAACACACCTCTCACGGTTTTAAAATAAAACGCCATAAGCATTTATAAAATCACCCGGTATAATTGGTTTAAAAGAATTCACTCTTGGAACTTTTTGCTTAAAGAATATCGTTGTTATCGATCTGCAGGGGACTATATTTTCTGTGCGAATTTTAGATATATTACCAAAATAGTATACTATACAGAATTAAGCTCCCCCACACAAGCGTATGCAAACAAAAATGGCAGTGTCTTAGCTCAGCTAGGCCGAACGAGAGCCACGTATGCACGCTTTGCCCTTTCAGCTTCACTCTTACCCTGACCGGCCTCTTCACACTAAGCAACGTTTTCGTGGTCGTCCGAAGCAGCTTCTCGTAGCCGATGAAGATGTCGAGCGCGGTACACGAGCTCACCGTCAGCTTCTTCACCCATGGAGCACCTTACAAGCAACGCGCATACTCTCAGGGCTTTTATACGTCCAGCTCCATAGCCACGTGCAACCGCAAAACCTGCGGAACGGCGCTGCTGGTTGCAGAAATGAGTTGTTCTTCATTGTGTGCTCTCATGCTGCCACATCAGTCAGTGCGAATGCCTCCGCTTCTCTTTTGGTTAATTTTCTTTAATATAGGGCCCCAGAGCAAATCCAGCTTACCCGGACCAAAATGCTTTAGCAGTCGTTAAGAGGAAGTCGTCAAGTACGCCCGGCTCAAAAGTTTACTGGGCACGCGGCTTGCGAAAGCACGCATTTTGAGAAAATCGCAGCATGTAACCTGAAATGTAAACATGCTGCCTGTGCTTCAAGGCGAGAACTCAGCAGAGGCCCTGTTGACATTTTCGGGCCATCGGCCTGCCCAGGCTGCACGGAAATGGCGTTTTTCAACAACATTTGTGTCGAGCAAGCTTTTGACGCCGGGCGTCTATGGCCCTGTATTTGTGACACTGCTGTTTGCTCATCACGCTCAACTAGCGAGCCTTTCTGTAGCCACACTCAAGCATTCACATCATTTATTGCTGCTTGGCATTCCATTGTGCCGGTGCTTTTCAACGTCCTCGGAGCGTCAAGTGTTTTAACACTTTCTTTTTCACCTTTTGTTCTGATGTACCGCGGTGCCTGGTAATATTATTTCAAGCCTTTATTCTTTTTTCTACAACAAGCAAGGAATATAATAAAAAATTAAACGCAGTTTTACCGAAATGACTGATGTAAGGCAATTTTTCAGTCGTCGAGCACGAAGAGACCGAGTAAGGGTTTCAGCGAGTAGCATAGCGTCTCAAAGAATATGTCGAAGATTTTAACAAAAAGACAGATTGCGAGTTAAATATATTGAGGTGTTCTGAGCGTGCATTGTACGCATTCAGGATGCTTGCGATTTGGTTTCTGGTGATGACTCGAGTCACATGAAACGGCGTAATGTTCTGACGATTTTTTGTGCCATACGAAATTTTATGTTGCTGAGAACTTCTGGAAGTCAGTGACCCCGTGGAGAAGTTAAAAGAATTATAAGGACGATTACGGTACTCCCTAATGCGATATTTGAACGCAGCTCAGTAGGGGTTATGATTTTGCGATATATTGATGTAAAGAATTTCAGAG